>NW_027651074.1:0-25455 GCF_965287045.1 Carcharhinus amblyrhynchos
AAATTGTCCCCTTAGTGTCCAAAGATGTGTAGGTTAGGGTGGATTGGCCGTGCTAAATTGCCCCTTAGTGTCCAAAGATGTGTAGGTTAGGGTGGATTGGCCGTGCTAAATTGTCCCTTAGTGTCCAAAGATGTGTAGGTAGGGTGGATTGGCCGTGCTAAATTGCCCCTTAGTGTCCAAAGATGTGTAGGTTAGGGTGGATTGGCCGTGCTAAATTGTCCCTTAGTGTCCAAAGATGTGTAAGGTTAGGGTGGATTGGCCGTGCTAAATTGCCCCTTAGTGTCCAAAGATGTGTAGGTTAGGGTGGATTGGCCGTGCTAAATTGTCCCTTAGTGTCCAAAGATGTGTAGTTAGGGTGGATTGGCCGTGCTAAATTGTCCCTTAGTGTCCAAAGATGTGTAAGGTTAGGGTGGATTGGCCGTGCTAAATTGCCCTTAGTGTCCAAAGATGTGTAGGTTAGGGTGGATTGGCCGTGCTAAATTGTCCCTTAGTGTCCCAAAGATGTGCAGGTTAGGGTGGATTGGCCGTGCTAAATTGTCCCTTAGTGTCCAAAGATGTGTAAGTTAGGGTGGATTGGCCGTGCTAAATTGCCCCTTAGTGTCCAAAGATGTGTAGGTTAGGGTGGATTGGCCGTGCTAAATTGTCCCTTAGTGTCCCAAAGATGTGTAGGTTAGGGTGGATTGGCCGTGCTAAATTGTCCCTTAGTGTCCAAAGATGTGTAGGTTAGGGTGGATTGGCCGTGCTAAATTGCCCCTTAGTGTCCAAAGATGTGTAGGTTAGGGTGGATTGGCCGTGCTAAATTGTCCCTTAGTGTCCAAAGATGTGTAGGTTAGGGTGGATTGGCCGTGCTAAATTGTCCCTTAGTGTCCAAAGATGTGTAGGTTAGGGTGGATTGGCCGTGCTAAATTGTCCCTTAGTGTCCAAAGATGTGTAGGTTAGGGTGGATTGGCCGTGCTAAATTGCCCCTTAGTGTCCAAAGATGTGTAGGTTAGGGTGGATTGGCCGTGCTAAATTGTCCCTTAGTGTCCAAAGATGTGTAGGTTAGGGTGGATTGGCCGTGCTAAATTGTCCCTTAGTGTCCAAAGATGTGCAGGTTAGGGTGGATTGGCCATGCTAAATTGCCCCTAGTTTCCGGGGGATTTTCCTGAGGCAGCGGGAAGTGTAGACGGAGTTAACGGATGGGGGGCTGGTGATGGAGACTGGGTACGGTCACAAGCCAAAATTAGGGGTGGGGTGATAGGCTCTGAGGCCCAGCAATGCCCTGAGATCGAGAATAGAAGGATAGAATCCCTACCGGAGGCCATTCGGCTCTCTGAGGTCAACCCCTCATCCTCCTACGCTCCAGAAGTCCCGTCCTATCCAGCCTCTCCTCAGAATTCAACCCTCCTCCAGTCCTGAGAACATCCCTGTTTTGCCTCTTTCCGGTTTAGTAACACCCTTCCTCTAAACGGGGCCACCAGGATTGTCCGCAGTGCTCCCAATGTGGCCAACCCCGATGTCTTGTAATAAAAACATAAGAAATAGGAGGCAGGAGTCGGCCATCTAGCCCTTTGAGCCTGCCCCGCCATTCAATAAGATCATGGCTGATCTGAAGTGGGATCAGTTCCACTTTCCCGCTTTCTCCCCTTAATTCCCCTGTCTATTGGAAACCTATCTACCCGTGACTCAAATATATTGAGCGAGGCAGCCCCCACCACTTCAACGGGCAGAGAATTCCAGAGATTCACCACCCTTTGAGTGAAGAAGTTCCTCCTCAACTCCGTTCTAAACCGCCCCCCCTTATCTGGGAGCGAAGGATGCGTTGCTACAACTATACTCGAGGCCACACCTCGAGTATCGTGAGGCCGTTTTGGGTCTCTTTTCCCAAGGAAGGACATTCTTTGCCCTCGACAGAGGGTTTCCCAGGCCGATTCTGGGGATGAGGAGAGAGTAACCAGGTTGGGATTACTTTCAGAGTCGGAGGGTTGGAATCACAGAGAGATTGACACAATTCTAACAGGAGAGGGGAGATGCGGAGAGGGTGGGGGGTAAAGCCCAGAACCGGGGGGGGGGGAGCTGAGAATTGGCGGTAGACCATTTAAGGTGGGGTTGAGGAGATATTTTTTCGCCCGGTTAGCCGTGGGACTCATTCCCGTGGGAAGAAGCTGACACCAGAACAATTCAGGAGACGGGTGGATATCGCAGAAGGGGCGAGTTGTGGATCTACAGGTGCGAGGCGATCGGGTTGGATAAGGAGCCACGATGGTGGTCCAGCAGGCTTGATGGGGCTGAATGGCCTCCGCCAAGCCAGTTTCTCCCTCTGAGTTGACCCCACGGTGCGGATCGCAAGCCCACAGGCTCTACCGAGAGGCAGGGACACCTCCCCCCACCACCCCGCAATCCCTAGGTACCTGTAGACGAGCGCGGATTACGTCCATCGGGTTAGTCAGAGTGGAGGAGGTCGCAGCTGCCAGTGGTCCAGCGATAGCTTGGACTAACAAATGCGGGCAAAAACTGGGAGTTACGTAGGAAATCTGTTCTGTAAAAAACAAGAGGCAAAGATACAGGAGTCTACCCCAGTGTTATACAGAGACAGACCCGTCCCCCTGTACCCCAGTGTTATACAGTGACAGACCCGTCCCCTATACCCCAGTGTTATACAGAGACAGACCCGTCCCCCTGTACCCCAGTGTTATACAGCGACAGACCCGTCCCCCTGTACCCCAGTGTTATACAGCGACAGACCCGTCCCCCTGTACCCCAGTGTTATACAGTGACAGACCCGTCCCCCTGTACCCCAGTGTTATACAGAGACAGACCCGTCCCCCTGTACCCCAGTGTTATACAGTGACAGACCCGTCCCCCTGTACCCCAGTGTTATACAGAGACAGACCCGTCCCCCTGTACCCCAGTGTTATACAGCGACAGACCCGTCCCCCTGTACCCCAGTGTTATACAGAGACAGACCCGTCCCCCTGTACCCCAGTGTTATACAGAGACAGACCCGTCCCCCTGTACCCCAGTGTTATACAGAGACAGACCCGTCCCCCTGTACCCCAGTGTTATACAGAGACAGACCCGTCCCCCTGTACCCCAGTGTTAGACAGAGACAGACCCGTCCCCCTGTACCCCAGTGTTATAGAGCGACAGACCCGTCCCCCTGTACCCCAGTGTTATACAGAGACAGACCCGTCCCCCTGTACCCCAGTGTTATACAGTGACAGACCCGTCCCCCTGTACTCCAGTGTTATACAGAGACAGACCCGTCCCCCTGTACCCCAGTGTTATACAGTGACAGACCCGTCCCCCTGTACCCCAGTGTTATACAGAGACAGACCCGTCCCCCTGTACCCCAGTGTTATACAGAGACAGACCCGTCCCCCTGTACCCCAGTGTTATACAGAGACAGACCCGTCCCCCTGTACCCCAGTGTTATACAGAGACAGACCCGTCCCCCTGTACCCCAGTGTTATACAGAGACAGACCCGTCCCCCTGTACCCCAGTGTTATACAGAGACAGACCCGTCCCCCTGTACCCCAGTGTTATACAGCGACAGACCCGTCCCCCTGTACCCCAGTGTTATACAGAGACAGACCCGTCCCCCTGTACCCCAGTGTTATACAGAGACAGACCCGTCCCCCTGTACCCCAGTGTTATACAGCGACAGACCCGTCCCCCTGTACCCCAGTGTTATACAGAGACAGACCCGTCCCCCTGTACCCCAGTGTTATACAGAGACAGACCCGTCCCCCTGTACCCCAGTGTTATACAGAGACAGACCCGTCCCCCTGTACCCCAGTGTTATACAGGGACAGACCCGTCCCCCTGTACCCCAGTGTTATACAGAGACAGACCCGTCCCCCTGTACCCCAGTGTTATACAGAGACAGACCCGTCCCCCTGTACCCCAGTGTTATACAGAGACAGACCCGTCCCCCTGTACCCCAGTGTTATACAGAGACAGACCCGTCCCCCTGTACCCCAGTGTTATACAGAGACAGACCCGTCCCCCTGTACCCCAGTGTTATACAGTGACAGACCCGTCCCCCTGTACCCCAGTGTCATACAGAGACAGACCCGTCCCCCTGTACCCCAGTGTTATACAGAGACAGACCCGTCCCCCTGTACCCCAGTGTTATACAGAGACAGACCCGTCCCCCTGTACCCCAGTGTTATACAGAGACAGACCCGTCCCCCTGTACCCCAGTGTTATACAGAGACAGACCCGTCCCCCTGTACCCCAGTGTTATACAGAGACAGACCCGTCCCCCTGTACCCCAGTGTTATACAGAGACAGACCCGTCCCCCTGTACCCCAGTGTTATACAGAGACAGACCCGTCCCCCTGTACCCCAGTGTTATACAGCGACAGACCCATCCCCCTGTACCCCAGTGTTATACAGAGACAGACCCGTCCCCAAAGTGCGTCCCTCAGTCAGTGATCCCAGGAGGTGATGCATTTTGGAAGGTCGAACACAGATCGGAAATATACAGTAAATGGCAGAACCCTTAGGTGTATTGATAGGCAGAGGGATCTGGGCGTACAGGTACACAGAGTATTGATAGGCAGAGGGATCTGGGTGTACAGATACACAGAGTATTAATAGGCAGAGGGATCTGGGTGTACAGGTACACGGAGTATTGATAGGCAGAGAGATCTGGGCGTACAGGTACACAGAGTATTAATAGGCAGAGGGATCTGGGCGTACAGGTACACAGAGTATTGATAGGCAGAGGGATCTGGGTGTACAGATACACAGAGTATTAATAGGCAGAGGGATCTGGGTGTACAGGTACACGGAGTATTGATAGGCAGAGAGATCTGGGCGTACAGGTACACAGAGTATTAATAGGCAGAGGGATCTGGGTGTACAGGTACACAGAGTATTAATAGGCAGAGGGATCTGGGTGTACAGGTACACGGAGTATTGATAGGCAGGGGGATCTGGGCGTACAGATACACAGAGTATTGATAGGCAGAGGGATCTGGGTGTACAGGTACACAGAGTATTGATAAGCAGAGGGATCTGGGCGTACAGATACACAGAGTATTGATAGGCAGAGGGATCTGGGCGTACAGGTACACAGAGTATTGATAGGCAGTGGGATCTGGGTGTACAGGTACACAGAGTACTGATAGGCAGAGGGATCTGGGCGTACAGATACACAGAGTATTGACAGGCAGAGGGATCTGGGCGTACAGGTACACAGAGTATTGATAGGCAGTGGGATCTGGGTGTACAGGTACACAGAGTATTGATAGGCAGAGGGATCTGGGCGTACAGATACACAGGTCACTGAAAGTGGCAACGCAGGTGGAGAAGGGAGTCAAGAAGGCATACGGCAATGCTTTCCTTCATCAGCCGGGGGCACTGAGTTTAAACATTGGCCAAGTCATGTTGTAGCTTTATAGAACCTTAGTGAGGCCCCGCTTGGGGATATAGAGTTCAATTCTGGGTCGCCAGAAGGATGTGGAGGCTTTGGAGAGGGTTCCAGAAAAGATTGACCAGGATGTTGCCCCTGGTACGGAGGGCATTAGCTACGAGGAGAGGTTGGAGGAACTCCGTTTGTTCTCACTGGAGGTTGAGAGGAGGGGGAGACCCTGATAGAAATCTACAAGATTATGAGGGACAGAATGGAGCTTTTTCCCCCCAGGAGGGGGAGAGTCCGGGGGCACAGGTTTAAGGGGAAAAGTTTAGAGGAGATGTGCAGGGTAAGAGAGGGTGGTGAGTGTCTGGGACGCCCGGGGAGGGGGTGGGAGCGGGTACGAGGGAGGGATTTAAGGGGCAACTGGGCAAATCCATGAATAGGGTGGGAATAGAGGGGTATGATCCCCGGGAGCGTAGGGGGTTTTCGTTCAGTCGGGGGCAGCACGGTGGGGGCAGGAGGGACTGAATGGCCTGTTCCCTTGGTACCCACCTGTGTAGAGGTGATAGAAGGGCCACCAGAGGGCGCTGTTGGGGATGTAGGTGAGGAGCGAGGCCGAGTACCCCCGGTAAAATCCCCGCAGGCCGTCCAGCCGCAGGATCTGCACCACCACCTCCTTGGTGCGGCCCACGGCGTGGTGGGGGCGGCCGGCGCCCCCCGGGGACGGCTCCTGGAAGCGCCCCATGGCCTGGCCCCGCACCATCAGGTGCTGCGAGACGATATCGATGGGCACGGTGATGCTCTGTGCCACCAGTGAGGCCGAGCCCCCGGCGATGACCGACTTGGCCAGGTTGCTGTCGCTGTAGCGCGCCACGTACTTGCGGGTCAGCTCGTAGGTGGTGACGTAGCACTGGCCCGAGACGAGGGTGAACGTGTTGACCAGGAAGCCTCTGTACAGGCCCGGGACGCCCTCTGCCCTCAGGATCTTGGCAAAGGCGTCAAAGGTGCCCGCGTACAGGCTCTTGCCCTTCTGGACTTGCAGGCGGGTACGGATGAGGGTGAAGGGGTAGACGCTGACGCGGATCGCCATGGTCATGAAGACGCCAAAGAGGTAGAACTTGCGCTTGTCCAGGTCTTCCCACTCGATGATAGGGATCCTCCGCTTGTCCTCCATGTCGGATCGCAGTCCGCCCGCCCGGGGCGGGGAGGGGAGGGGACGGGGGGGGGACCTGGGCAAACTGAAACACAAACATCTCAGGCCCCCACCCACAGCAACGATCCCCCCCCCACACCCCCACACACACAACCTCCCCAACCCTCGTCCCATCATCCAATCATCCCCCGTCCAATCATCTCCCCCTCATCCCCATCATCCAATCATCTCCCCCTCGTCCCCCCCGTCCAATCATCCCCCGTCCAATCATCTCCCCCTCGTCCCCATCATCCAATCATCTCCCCCTCGTCCCCCCCCGTCCAATCATCCCCCGTCCAATCATCTCCCCCTCATCCCCATCATCCAATCATCTCCCCCTCGTCCCCCCCGTCCAATCATCCCCCGTCCAATCATCTCCCCCTCATCCCCATCATCCAATCATCTCCCCCTCGTCCCCCCCGTCCAATCATCCCCCGTCCAATCATCTCCCCCTCATCCCCATCATCCAATCATCTCCCCCTCGTCCCCATCATCCAATCATCTCCCCCTCGTCCCCCCCCGTCCAATCATCCCCCGTCCAATCATCTCCCCCTCGTCCCCATCATCCAATCATCTCCCCCTCGTCCCCCCCGTCCAATCATCTCCCCCTCGTCCCCCTCCTCCAATCGCCCCCTCACCCCCTCCTCCAATCGCCCCCTCGTCCCCCTCCTCCAGTCGCCCCCTCGTCCCCCTCCTCCAGTCGCCCCCTCGTCCCCCTCCTCCGGTCGCCCCCTCGTCCCCCTCCTCCAATCACCCCCTCGTCCCCCTCCTCCAGTCGCCCCCTCGTCCCCCTCCTCCGGTCGCCCCCTCGTCCCCCTCCTCCAATCGCCCCCTCGTCCCCCTCCTCCAATCGCCCCCTCGTCCCCCTCCTCCAGTCGCCCCCTCGTCCCCCTCCTCCAATCGCCCCCTCGTCCCCCTCCTCCGGTCGCCCCCTCGTCCCCCTCCTCCAATCTCCCCCTCGTCCCCCTCCTCCAATCGCCCCCTCGTCCCCCTCCTCCAATCGCCCCCTCATCCCCCTCCTCCAATCGCCCCCTCATCCCCCTCCTCCAGTCGCCCCCTCGTCCCCCTCCTCCAGTCGCCCCCTCGTCCCCCTCCTCCAATCGCCCCCTCATCCCCCTCCTCCAATCTCCCCCTCATCCCCCTCCTCCAGTCGCCCCCTCGTCCCCCTCCTCCAATCGCCCCCTCACCCCGCGTCCAATCGTTGCCTCACTCCTTGTCCAGTTGCCCCCCCCTTGCCCCGTCTATTTGCTTTCCTCCACCCCTATCCTATCATTCCCCACCCGCACCCCCCCCAGCATCTAACGCCAGCACCAAGTCTAGCTCCAGACAGAGCACTCGAATGGGGGGACGGGCAAAGATCCGGGATTGTTATTGGACATCAGTCAGTGTGTGGGGTAGGTACACCCACAGCGCTGTTAGGGAGGGAGTTCCAGGATTGTTATTGGACATCAGTCAGTGTGTGTGGGGTAGGTACACCCACAGCGCTGTTAGGGAGGGAGTTCCAGGATTGTTATTGGACATCAGTCAGTGTGTGTGGGGTAGGTACACCCACAGCGCTGTTAGGGAGGGAGTTCCGGGATTGTTATTGGACATCAGTCAGTCCCCGTGTGTGGGGTAGGTACACCCACAGTGCTGTTAGGGAGGGAGTTCCGGGATTGTTATTGGACATCAGTCAGTCCCCGTGTGTGGGGTAGGTACACCCACAGTGCTGTTAGGGAGGGAGTTCCGGGATTGTTATTGGACATCAGTCAGTGTGTGGGGTAGGTACACCCACAGCGCTGTTAGGGAGGGAGTTCCGGGATTGTTATTGGACATCAGTCAGTGTGTGGGGTAGGTACACCCACAGCGCTGTTAGGGAGGGAGTTCCGGGATTGTTATTGGACATCAGTCAGTGTGTGTGGGGTAGGTACACCCACAGTGCTGTTAGGGAGGGAGTTCCGGGATTGTTATTGGACATCAGTCAGTCCCCGTGTGTGGGGTAGGTACACCCACAGTGCTGTTAGGGAGGGAGTTCTGGGATTGTGATTGGACATCAGTCAGTGTGTGTGGGGTAGGTACACCCACAGTGCTGTTAGGGAGGGAGTTCCAGGATTGTTATTGGACATCAGTCAGTGTGTGGGGTAGGTACACCCACAGCGCTGTTAGGGAGGGAGTTCCAGGATTGTTATTGGACATCAGTCAGTGTGTGGGGTAGGTACACCCACAGTGCTGTTAGGGAGGGAGTTCCGGGATTGTTATTGGACATCAGTCAGTGTGCGGGGTAGGTACACCCACAGTGCTGTTAGGGAGGGAGTTCCGGGATTGTTATTGGACATCAGTCAGTGTGTGGGGTAGGTACACCCACAGTGCTGTTAGGGAGGGAGTTCCAGGATTGTTATTGGACATCAGTCAGTCCCCGTGTGTGGGGTAGGTACACCCACAGTGCTGTTAGGGAGGGAGTTCTGGGATTTTGACCCAAGCCGCAGTGAAGGAACGGCCGATATATTTCCCAGTCGGGATGGTGAGTGGCTCGGAGGGGGGGATCTTGCGGGGGTGGGGGTGTTCCCCATGTGTCTGCTGTCCCCCCCACCCCCTTGTCCTTCTAGATGGGAGGGGTGGCGGGTCTCGGGGGGGGCTGTGGTAGATGAGTGGCTGCGGTTTGTAACAGGGGGGGTCTGAGAGAGGGAGAGGGGGGGTTAATTTACCAAGCGGAGATTGTCCGAATTTATTTATTAGCTCAGAAGGGGAGGGCGATGGCCTGGTGGGATTATTGCTGGACTCTTAATCCAGAGACTCAGCTCATGTTCCGGGGGGACCCGGGTTCGAATCCCGCCACGGCAGACGGGAACTCAATACAAAATATCTGGGATTAAGGATCTACGGATTGTCGGGAAAACCCATCCTTTAGGGAGGGAAATCTGCCCTCCTTACCCCGGTCTGGCCTACACGGGACTCCAGAGAGCGTGTGGTTGGCTCTCAACTGCCCCTCCAAGGGGCAACTAGGGGTGGGCAATAAACGCAGGACCGTGCCCCAGGAGCGAACAGTAAAAAGGTCGGCTTACATTAACGCTGCAATTAAGTTAAAGAGACCCGAGCTGGGAATTGAACCTAAATCCCTGGCGCTGCTGACTACAGTGCCACCGCACTGGCAACTCTTCTGTCCTCTAAAACAATGTCAGGTTTGTATTAACGCTGCAATGAAGTTACTGTGAAAATCCCCCTCAACGCCACACTCCTGTCCAGGTTACACAGAGAGAATTTAGCATGGCCAATCCCCCTAACCGGCACATCTTTGGACACTAAGGGGCAATTTAGCACGGCCAATCCACCCTAACCTACACATCTTTGGACACTAAGGGACAATTTAGCACGGCCAATCCACCCTAACCGGCACATCTTTGGACACTAAGGGGCAATTTAGCACGGCCAATCCACCCTAACCTACACATCTTTGGGACACTAAGGGACAATTTAGCACGGCCAATCCACCCTAACCTACACATCTTTGGGACACTAAGGGACAATTTAGCATGGCCAATCCAGCCTAACCTACACATCTTTGGACACTAAGGGACAATTTAGCACGGCCAATCCCCCCTAACCTACACATCTTTGGACACTAAGGGACAATTTAGCACGGCCAATCCACCCTAACCTACACATCTTTGGGACACTAAGGGACAATTTAGCATGGCCAATCCAGCCTAACCTACACATCTTTGGACACTAAGGGACAATTTAGCACGGCCAATCCACCCTAACCTACACATCTTTGGACACTAAGGGACAATTTAGCACGGCCAATCCACCCTAACCTACACATCTTTGGGACACTAAGGGACAATTTAGCATGGCCAATCCAGCCTAACCTACACATCTTTGGACACTAAGGGACAATTTAGCATGGCCAATCCACCCTAACCTACACATCTTTGGACACTAAGGGACAATTTAGCACAGCCAATCCACCCTAACCTGCACATCTTTGGACAATTTAGCACGGCCAATCCACCCTAACCTACACATCTTTGGACACTAAGGGACAATTTAGCACGGCCAATCCACCCTAACCTACACATCTTTGGACACTAAGGAACAATTTAGCACATCCAATCCACCCTAACCTACACATCTTTGGACACTAAGGGGCAATTTAGCACGGCCAATCCACCCTAACCTACACATCTTTGGACACTAAGGGGCAATTTAGCACGGCCAATCCACCCTAACCTACACATCTTTGGACACTAAGGGGCAATTTAGCACGGCCAATCCACCCTAACCTGCACATCTTTGGACACTAAGGGACAATTTAGCACGGCCAATCCACCCTAACCTACACATCTTTGGACACTAAGGGGCAATTTAGCACGGCCAATCCACCCTAACCTACACATCTTTGGACACTAAGGGACAATTTAGCACGGCCAATCCGCCCTAACCTACACATCTTTGGACACTAAGGGGCAATTTAGCACGGCCAATCCACCCTAACCTACACATCTTTGGACACTAAGGGACAATTTAGCACGGCCAATCCACCCTAACCTACACATCTTTGGACACTAAGGGACAATTTAGCACGGCCAATCCACCCTAAACTACACATCTTTGGACACTAAGGGACAATTTAGCACAGCCAATCCACCCTAACCTACACATCTTTGGACACTAAGGGACAATTTAGCACGGCCAATCCACCCTAACCAACACAGTCTTTCAGTTGAGGGGATTGAGCTATGAGGAGAGGCTGAATAAACTAGGCTTGTACTCGTTAGAGTTTAGAAGAATGAGGGGAGATCTCATTGAGACGTATAAGATGATGAATGGGATGGATAGGATAGAGGTGGAGAGACTCTTCCCGCTCAAAAAAGACAGTAGGACTAGGGGGCACAGCCTCAAGATAAAGGGGAGGCGGTTTAGAACGGAGTTGAGGAGGAACTTCTTCACTCAAAGGGTGGTGAATCTCTGGAATTCTCTGCCCGTTGAAGTGGTGGAGGCTGCCTCGCTAAATATTTTTAAGAAGCGGGTTGATGGGTTCTTGATAAGAGAGGGGATTAAGGGTTATGGGGAGAGGGCGGGAAAGTGGAACTGAGCCACAACAGATCAGCCATGATCTTATTGAATGGCGGGGCAGGCTCGAAGGGCTGGATGGCCTACTCCTGCTCCTATTTCTTATGTTCTTATGTTCTTATGACTGTGGGAGGAAACCGGAGCACCCGGAGGAAACCCACGCAGACACGGGGAGAATGTGCAGTCTCCACACAGACAGTGACCCGAGGCCGGGAATCGAACCCGGGTCCCTGGCGCGGTGAGGCAGCAGTGCTAACCCCACTGGGCCACCCAATCGTATAAACGAAATCTCGTTTAAACTTCAGTATTTGCTGGGTAGACCGAGCGGGCAGACGTCTCAGCAGAACGGCGAGAAAGTAATCGGTTAAGTTCAAATTAAGACAGAGGCATGCTGAGCAAAACAAAACTCCAAAAGGGGACAAAGTCCCCGGCAGGAAGACTTTGCTTCCACGTATCTGAAAAGATGGCACAGGATTGATATTTAATCATTAATTTAAGATTGGTGCAGCTTCAGAGGAAGGTCGGAGAGCTCAGGGAACTGTTATATTTGAGACAGGGACAGATTTTGTCCAGGGAACTGTGCAGCAAATAAATAATATTGGAATGCAATAGAGGAACGGAGAAAATCATAGATTGTAGAAATCTACAGTGCAGAAAGAGGTCATTCACCCATCCACAATCCCACCCAGGCCCTATCCCCATGTAATACCAACTAATCCCTCTAACCTACACATCTTTGGACGCTAAGGGACAATTTAGCACGGCCAATCCACCCTAACCTACACATCTTTGGACACGAAGGGGCAATTTAGCACGGCCAATCCCCCCAACCTAAACATCTTTGGACACTAAGGGACAATTTAGCACGGCCAATCCACCCTAACCTACACATCTTTGGACACTAAGGGGCAATTTAGCACGGCCAATCCCCCCAACCTAAACATCTTTGGACACTAAGGGACAATTTAGTATGGCCAATCCACCCTAACCTGCACATCTTTGGACACTAAGGGACAGTTTAACACGGCCAATCCACCCTAACCTACACATCTTTGGACACCAAGGGACAATTTAGCATGACCAATCCCCCTACCTACACATCTTTGGACACTAAGGGACAATTTAGCACGGCCAATCCACCCTAACCTACACATCTTTGGACACTAAGGGACAATTTAGCACGGCCAATCCACCCTAACCTGCACATCTTTGGACACTAAGGGACAATTTAGCACGGCCAATCCACCCTAACCTACACATCTTTGGACACTAAGGGGCAATTTAGCATGGCCAATCCACCCTAACCTACACATCTTTGGACACTAAGGGACAATTTAGCATGGCCAATCCACCCTAACCTACACATCTTTGGACACTAAGGGACAATTTAGCACGGCCAATCCACCCTAACCTACACATCTTTGGACACTAAGGGGCAATTTAGCACGGCCAATCCACCCTAACCTACACATCTTTGGACACTAAGGGACAATTTAGCATGGCCAATCCACCCTAACCTACACATCTTTGGACACTAAGGGACAATTTAGCACGGCCAATCCACCCTAACCTACACATCTTTGGACACTAAGGGGCAATTTAGCATGGCCAATCCACCCTAACCTACACATCTTTGGACACTAAGGGACAATTTAGCACGGCCAATCCACCCTAACCTACACATCTTTGGACACTAAGGGACAATTTAGCACGGCCAATCCACCCTAACCTACACATCTTTGGACACTAAGGGGCAATTTAGCACGGCCAATCCACCCTAACCTACACATCTTTGGACACTAAGGGGCAATTTAGCACGGCCAATCCACCCTAACCTACACATCTTTGGACACTAAGGGACAATTTGGCACGGCCAATCCACCCTAACCTACACATCTTTGGACACTAAGGGAAACCCACGCAGACACGAGGAGAATGTGCAAACTCCACGCAGGCAGCCACCCTGAGCCGGGAATCGAACCGGGGATCCCTGGAGCCGTGAAGCAGCAGTGCTAACCCGCTGTGTCGCCCATTGGAGCGGAGGGGGAGTGCGCCCTTCCAGCCACGTCTCCCTGTCCGTTACAGAAGACAGAAAAACCACAGCACAAACAGGCCCTTCGGCCCACAAGTTGTGCTGGTGATATCCCTCCCTACTAGGCTAACTTTCAATCACATTAAATCCCACATACTCATCCAGAAGTCTCTTAGAAGACCCCAGCGAGTTCGCCTCCACCACCATTGACGGCAGCCGATTCCACTCACCGAGTGAAAAACTTGCCCCGATATCTCCGACCCAACCCCCCTCCCCCAGCACCTCAAACCCTGTGTCCTCTCGTAGCGACCATTTCAGCCCTGGGAAGTAGCCTCCGAGAATCCACCCTATCTATACCTCTTACACAACCTCTATCAGGTCACCCCCTCCCCTCCGTCTCTCCAGGGAGACCAGACCTAGCTCCCTCAACCTATCCTCATGAGGCAGAAGGACATTAAACCAGACAGGCTGTTCCGACAATTATGAATTGGGTCTTCAATACATTCTCAATCCCAGATATCGGGGTCAGATTCCACCGTCTGCTGTGACGGGATTCGAACCCGGGTCCTCCAGAACATCAGCTGAGTTTCTGGGTTAACAATACAGCAATAATATCCCTCGACCATCGCCTACTCTGAGATAATCCTTAAGACAGCCCAAAATGGTTTATCCCTCAGGAATATAACAATCGATAGAGACAGACCCGTCCCCCCTGTACCCCAGTGTTATACAGCGACAGACCCGTCCCCCCTGTACCCCAGTGTTATACAGAGACAGACCCGTCCCCCTGTACCCCAGTGTTATACAGAGACAGACCCGTCCCCCCTGTACCCCAGTGTTATACAGAGACAGACCCGTCCCCCTGTACCCCAGTGTTATACAGAGACAGACCCGTCCCCCTGTACCCCAGTGTTATACAGAGACAGACCCGTCCCCCTGTACCCCAGTGTTATACAGCGACAGACCCGTCCCCCTGTACCCCAATGTTATACAGAGACAGACCCGTCCCCCTGTACCCCAGTGTTATACAGCGACAGACCCGTCCCCCTGTACCCCAGTGTTATACAGCGACAGACCCGTCCCCCTGTACCCCAGTGTTATACAGAGACAGACCCGTCCCCCTGTACCCCAGTGTTATACAGAGACAGACCCGTCCCCCTGTACCCCAGTGTTATACAGCGACAGACCCGTCCCCCTGTACCCCAGTGTTATACAGAGACAGACCCGTCCCCCTGTACCCCAGTGTTATACAGCGACAGACCCGTCCCCCCTGTACCCCAGTGTTATACAGCGACAGACCCGTCCCCCTGTACCCCAGTGTTATACAGAGACAGACCCGTCCCCCTGTACCCCAGTGTTATACAGAGACAGACCCGTCCCCCTGTACCCCAGTGTTATACAGAGACAGACCCGTCCCCACCAGTACTGTACCCCAGTGTTATACAGCGACAGACCCGTCCCCACCAGTACTGTACCCCAGTGTTATACAGAGACAGACCCGTCCCCCTGTACCCCAGTGTTATACAGAGACAGACCCGTCCCCCTGTACCCCAGTGTTATACAGAGACAGACCCGTCCCCCTGTACCCCAGTGTTATACAGCGACAGACCCGTCCCCCTGTACCCCAGTGTTATACAGAGACAGACCCATCCCCCTGTACCCCAGTGTTATACAGCGACAGACCCGTCCCCACCAGTACTGTACCCCAGTGTTATACAGAGACAGACCCGTCCCCCTGTACCCCACTGTTATACAGCGACAGACCCGTCCCCACCAGTACTGTACCCCAGTGTTATACAGAGACAGACCCGTCCCCACCAGTACTGTACCCCAGTGTTATACAGCGACAGACCCGTCCCCACCAGTACTGTACCCCAGTGTTATACAGCGACAGACCCGTCCCCACCAGTACTGTACCCCAGTGTTATACAGAGACAGACCCGTCCCCCTGTACCCCAGTGTTATACAGAGACAGACCCGTCCCCCTGTACCCCAGTGTTATACAGCGACAGACCCGTCCCCCCTGTACCCCAGTGTTATACAGAGACAGACCCGTCCCCCTGTACCCCAGTGTTATACAGCGACAGACCCGTCCCCCCTGTACCCCAGTGTTATACAGGGACAGACCCGTCCCCCTGTACCCCAGTGTTATACAGCGACAGACCCGTCCCCCCTGTACCCCAGTGTTATACAGGGACAGACCCGTCCCCCTGTACCCCAGTGTTATACAGCGACAGACCCGTCCCCCCTGTACCCCAGTGTTATACAGCGACAGACCCGTCCCCCTGTACCCCAGTGTTATACAGCAACAGACCCGTCCCCCTGTACCCCAGTGTTATACAGCGACAGACCCGTCCCCACCAGTACTGTACCCCAGTGTTATACAGAGACAGACCCGTCCCCACCAGTACTGTACCCCAGTGTTATACAGAGACAGACCCGTCCCCACCAGTACTGTACCCCAGTGTTATACAGCGACAGACCCGTCCCCACCAGTACTGTACCCCAGTGTTACACTGGGACAGTGCTGTACCCCCAGTGTGACACTGGCACAGTGCTGTTCCCCCCACTCTGACACTGGCACAGTGCTGTACCCCCCACTCTGACACTGGCACAGTGCTGTACCCCCCACTCTGACACTGGCACAGTGCTGTACCCCCCACTCTGACACTGGCACAGTGCTGTACCCCCCACTCTGACACTGGCACAGTGCTGTACCCCCCACTCTGACACTGGCACAGTGCTGTACCCCCACTCTGACACTGGCACAGTGCTGTACCCCCCACTCTGACACTGGCACAGTGCTGTACCCCCCACTCTGACACTGGCACAGTTTTGGGGTGAGGGTAGTTCCAGGTTTTTGAAGGTTTCTTTTACCTTTTTCTCGATGTTTTTTTGTATCCAGGAAGAGGGCGGAGGCTGATTGGCTTCTCTCTGCCCCAATCAGGAGCGCGGATTCTCAGCCCTGGCCAACCAGCTTCAGCTGGGGGCGGGGTTTTTCTTAAGCTCCGCCCCCTCCGTCTGCGGCGGAAGCGGAAATATTCCCGATTCCGGGTCAGTGCTAGCCCCGCCCCCACGATTCAAAAATTCGGAAAAACGGAAATTGTTTCCAAATTTCTCCAAAAATCAAAATTTTCAAAATTCCAAACTTTAAAAATTCCGAATTTTCAAAAATCAAAATTTTGAAAATTCCAAAGTTTCAAAATTCCAAATTTTCAACATTTCAAAATTTTCAAAATTCCAAATTTTCAACATTTCAAAATTTTCAAAATTTCAAATTTTCGAATTTTTCTGAATTCCAAATTTTCAAAAATTCGAATTCTGAAATATCCAAATTTGGAAAAATGCAAATTTTGAAAAAACACATACTCAAAAGTGCAAATTTTGAAAAAAAAATCCGAATTCCCACAAAATCCGAAACCAGCCCCCCCAAGAATCCAAATTTGCAAATAATGCAAATGCCTCAAAACTTCCTAAAGCCCCCAAACATCCTAGAATCAACAGAACTATCCAAATTCCACCAAAACATCCGAAGGCCCCACAATATCCAATTTCCCAAAAAAAAATCCAAATTTCAAATCCCCCAAAAATTTTTAAAAAATTAAAATTCCCAAAAGAAAAAGATACAAAAGTCTGAGGTCCCGTACCGACCGACTCAGGAACAGCTTCTTCCCTGCTGCTGTCAGACTTTTGAATGGACCTACCTCGCATTAAGCTGATCTTTCTCTACACCCTGCAGCTGTATAGGGCATTGGTGAGGCCGCAGCTGGAGTACTGTGTGCAGTTTTGGTCGCCGCACTTACGCAAGGATATTTTGGCCTTGGAGGGAGTGCAGAGGAGGTTTACTAGGCTGATACCGGAGTTGAGGGGATTGAGCTATGAGGAGAGGCTGAATAAACTAGGCTTGTACTCGTTAGAGTTTAGAAGAATGAGGGGAGATCTCATTGAGACGTATAAGATGATGAATGGGATGGATAGGATAGAGGTGGAGAGGCTCTTCCCGCTCAAAAAGGACAGTAGGACTAGGGGGCACAGCCTCAAGATAAAGGGGAGGCGGTTTAGAACGGAGTTGAACATAGAACATAGAACATAGAACATTACAGCGCGGAACAGGCCCTTCGGCCCACAATGTTGCGCCGACCAGTCTTATTTTTAAAAAAAACATTGACCCACTAATCTAAACCAATCCCTTTTCGTCCATAAACCTATCCACCAATCTCTTAAACGCCCCCAAACTAGGCGCATTTACAACTGCAGCAGGCAGGGCATTCCAATCCCTCACCACCCTCTGGGTAAAGAACCTGCCCCTGACATCCGTCCTATAACTACCCCCCCTTAATTTAAATTTAATTTGAGGAGGAACTTCTTCACTCAAAGGGTGGTGAATCTCTGGAATTCTCTGCCCGTTGAAGTGGTGGAGGCTGCCTCGCTAAATATTTTTAAGACGCGGGTTGATGGGTTTTTGATAAGAGAGGGGATTAAGGGTTATGGGGAGAGGGCGGGAATGTGGAACTGAGCCACGACAGATCAGCCATGATCTTATTGAATGGCGGGGCAGGCTCGAGGGGATAGATGGCCTACTCCTGCTCCTATTTCTTATGTTCTTATGGTACATAACGGACAGACTTGTGTAGACGCTGTAGTTGTTGCGCTGGGCTTGCGCAGCTCGTGCTTAAGTTGTGCTTCAGCAACGCACCTTGCTTCGTGAGCTTGGTGGATGAGGCAGCGCCAGGTAGGGCAGTAACCCTCCTCTGCACTCCCTCCAAGGCCAAAATATCCTTGCGTAAGTGCGGCGCCCAAAACTGCACACAGTACTCCAGCTGCGGCCTCACCGATGCCCTATACAGCCGCAGCAAGACCTCCCTACTTTTATATTCAATCCCCCTCGCTATGAAGGCCAGCATCCCATTCGCCTTCCTGACCACCTGCTGCACCTGCAGGCTGGGTTTTTGCGCCTCATGCACAAGGACGCCCAGGTCCCTCTGCACCGTCGCCTGCTGCAGTTTTTCGCCCCGTAAGTAATAGTCCTTCCTACCATTATTCCTACCAAAGTGGACCACCTCGCACTTGCCAACATTAAATTCCAGGACATTGCGTGCCTGAGTTGGCCCTGATCTTTGGACACACCGCAACCAGCCTCAAAATGACCAATGGTGTTGAGGTCCTCATCGATGGACGGACAACAGGAATGCCCCGCCTGTGACAGTGGTGGACTCGCCAACATTAAGGGTGTTCAAATGGTCAATGGCTAAAGAGATGGGTGATATTGGAACGGTGTAGGTAAGATTGGGTTTCACAGGGCAGCACTACGCCAAGGGCCAAAGGCCCTGTGCTGTAACGTTCTATAAGAAACCCAAACATTCCCCAAAACACCGAAAAATTTCCCTCCAAACCCAATTCCCAAAATCGCCCAAAACATAAGAACATAAGAAATAGGAGCAGGAGTAGGCCATCTAGCCCTTCGAGCCTGCCCTGCCATTCAATAAGATCATGGCTGATCTGTCGTGGCTCAGTTCCACATTCCCGCCCTCTCCCCATAACCCTTAATCCCCGCTCTTATCAAGAACCCATCAAGAAACGCAACAGATGCCCAAAGAGTTTGGGTTTCTGAAGCTCAACAAACGCCCAAAGAGAGGTGACCCGATAGAGGTGCGTAAGAGGTGTAGATAGGGTGGATTCTCGGAGGCTGTTTCCCCAGGGCTGAAACGGTGGCTATGAGAGGACGTAGGGTTTAAGGTGCTGGGGTGTAGGAGACGTCAGGGGTAAGTTTTTCACTCAGAGGTGGGGGAGTGGAATCGGCGGTGGAGGTGAACTCGCTGGGGTCTTTTAAGAGACTTCTGGATGAGCAGAGGGGATTGAGGGTTATTGATAGGCCTGGGAGGTAGGGATATCATCAGCGCAACTTGTGGGCCGAAGGGCCTGTTTGTGCTGTAGTTTTTCTATGAATCCAGTTCCCCCAACAGTACAGGGTAGTGCGTGTCTGGGAGCTAAAGGGGTGTTCGATCGTTCCCCTATCTCGAGGGTACCACAATCCCAAACCTTACAGCAAGTTAGGTACACCCACCGTGCTGTTAGGGAGGGAGTTCCGGGATTGTTATTGGACATCAGTCAGTCCCCGTGTGTGGGGTAGGTACACCCACAGTGCTGTTAGGGAGGGAGTTCCGGGATTGTTATTGGACATCAGTCAGTGTGGGGTAGGTACACCCACAGCGCTGTTAGGGAGGGAGTTCCAGGATTGTTATTGGACATCAGTCAGTGTGTGTGGGGTAGGTACACCCACAGCGCTGTTAGGGAGGGAGTTCCGGGATTGTTATTGGACATCAGTCAGTGTGTGGGGTAGGTACACCCACAGTGCTGTTAGGGAGGGAGTTCCGGGATTGTTATTGGACATCAGTCAGTGTGTGTGGGGTAGGTACACCCACAGTGCTGTTAGGGAGGGCGTTCTGGGATTTTGACCCAAGCCGCAGTGAAGGAACGGCCGATATATTTCCAAGTCGGGATGGTGAGTGGCTCGGAGGGGGGGATCTTGCAGGGGGGGGGGTGTTCCCCTTGTGTCTGCTGTCCCCCCCACCCCCTTGTCCTTCTAGATGGGAGAGGTGGCGGGTTTGAAAGGAGCCTTGGTGCGTCGCTGCGGGGCATCTTGTAGACGGTACAGACAGCTGGTGCTGTGCGTTGGGGGTAGAGGGAGTGAGTGGGACACGGGCATCGCTGGCTGGGTCCTGCATTTATTGCCCATCCCTAGTTGCCCCTTGGAGGGGCAGTTGAGAGCCAACCACACGCTCTCTGGAGTCCCGTGTAGGCCAGACCGGGGTAAGGAGGGCAGATTTCCCTCCCTAAAGGAGGGGTTTTTCCCGACAATCCATAGATCCCAGATATTTTGTATTGAATTCCTATCTGCTGTGGTGGGATTCGAGCCCGGGTCCCCCGGAACATGAGCTGAGTCTCTGGATCAGCTTCGATTTCCGTTTGGGCGTTGCCCAGTTCCGGGTGGTCAGGCAGGAGACGTGAGGGAGTCGCGGTTCGTCTGTCAGCCCGCACCACGTTTCGGAACGTCCCCCTCCAACAGCTGAGGCAGGGCGTGACGTGGTGTTGACAATACGCACCGTTCGCTGGAACGGGTGCGGGGTTAGAAGTAGTGTTGGGGGGGGGGGGGGTGGTGGGCGGTGGGGTTAGCGCGCCGCTGCCCCCCCCCCCCAGCTCCAGGGTCCGATTCCCGGCCTTGGGTCACCATCTGCGCGGAGTTTGCACATTCTCCCCGTGTCTGCGTGGGTTTGCTCCCGCAGTCCAAAGACGTGCGGGTTCGGGGGATTGGCCGTGCTACGAAATTGCCCCTTAGAGTCCGGGGAGGTGTAGGTTAGAGGGATTAGTGGGTATAAGATGTGGGGATATGGGGGATAGGGTGGGATTGTGTTTGGCGCAGACTTGAAGAGCCTCTTCCTGCACTGTAGGGTTTCTATGATATCTATGGCAGTTCTCTGGGGGGGGAGATTGGCAACGCGTCCCGAAAATTGCCCATTGTCTGTCCCCAGTTTGAGTCGTCCAGTTCCCTTGAGAATACAGGAGAGAGGGCGGGAATGTGGAACTGAGCCACGACAGATCAGCCATGATCTTATTGAATGGCGGGGCAGGCTCGAAGGGCTGGATGGCCGACTCCTGCTCCTATTTCTTATGTTCTTATGTCTTGTTGAAGTTGTACAAGACATTGGGAAGGCCGCACTTGTGTCCAGTTCTGGTCACCCTATTATAGAAAGGATCTTATTAAACTAGAAAGAGTGCGGAAAAGATTTACCAGGATGCTCCCGGGACTTGATGGATTGGGGAGAGGCTGGATAGAGACTGGGACTTTTTTCTCTGGAGGGGTGATCTTATAGAGGTCTATAAAATAATGAGGGGCACAGATCAGCGAGATAGTCAATATCTTTTCCCCAAAGGTAGGAAGGTCTTGTCAAAGTTGTACAAGACATTGGGAAGGCCACACTTGTGTACAGTTCTGGTCACCCTGTTATAGAAAGGATCTTATTAAACTAGAAAGAGTGCGGAAAAGATTTACCAGGATGCTCCTGGGACTTGATGGATTGGGGAGAGGCTGGGATAGACTGGGACTTTTTTCTCTGGAGCGTAGACGGGGTGATCTTATAGAGGTCTATAAAATAATGAGGGGGCACAGATCAGCGAGATAATCAATATCTTTTCCCCAAAGGTAGGGGGGTCTAAAACTAGAGGGTGTAGGTTTGAGGGGTGATCTTATAGAGGTCTATAAAATAATGAGGGGGCACAGATCAGCAAGATAGTCAATATCTTTTCCCCCAAAGGTAGGGGAGTCTAAAACTAGAGGGTGTAGGGTTAAGGAGAGAGGGTCCAGAGGGGCAATTTTTTCACCCAGATTGTCTGGAACAAGCTGCCAGAGGTTAGTAGTAGAGGCGGGTACAATTTTGTCTTTTATAAAGCGTTTAGACAGTTACAGGGGTAAGTTGGGTATAGAGGGCAAACGTGGGCAATTGGGACTAGCTTAAGGGTTTAAAAAAGGGGGCAGTATGGACAAGTTGGGGCGAAGGGTCTGTTTCCATGCTGTAAATCTCTAAGATTCTGAATACACGTGGAAGTATTTGCCTCAGTTTTTTGATCCGTGTACCGTTACGCAATAAAATACCCGAAACCTCAAGGGCGGGATTCTCCGATCTCGATATCCCAGCGGGAAAGGAGAACTTGGCGCTCAGCCAAAACTCCATTCGCCGCAGCGGGACTGGAGAATCCCAGCTGGGGGTCGGGGGGGGGGGAAGGTGGGAGGTCCTTGGCCCAAGTCTGATGCGAGAAATGGAAGGTGAGATCGACGAGGGTGACAGACCCGAAGAAATTGGATTACCGGAAGCTTGCGAGTGCGGTGATTGAGTGTTTGGATGCTGACTCATTTAAGCGTGCTGTGTTGGATAGTGGGTGCGCCTCTGCAGGGCGCTCAATCTTTCCTTGCAGTCTTAGGAGGAGGCCACTCAGCCCATCGTGTCCGCACCACCTCGTCTTGTCTCAGTGCCGTTCCCCGCCTCAGTTGACACATTCCCAGACGGAACATTCCGGGTCCCAGCCGTCGAAAAAAAGTTTTTTTTTCCCCTCACATCTTCATCTTTCTCAAATCGCTTTTAAATCCGTATCCCGCTCGTTGGACGGAGACGAAACTGGCGGAATCTCGCTCGAACCAACACTCTGCCATTTTCTCGTCACATTCCCGCCCTGTGGTTTTGAGTGTGAGCGTGAGGCGGTAAACTCCCCTCCCCCCGTGACCCGGGGAAATCCCCCCTACCCTACGTGATCTGGGGGGATCCCCCCTCCCCCCACGTGAGACCCCGGGGAATCCCCCCCTCCACTCGTGACCCCGGGGAATCCCCCCCTCCACTCGTGACCCCGGGGAAATCCCCCCTCCCCCCACGTGAGACCCCGGGGAATCCCCCCACCCACTCGTGACCCCGGGGAATCCCCCCCTCCACTCGTGACCCCGGGGAATCCCCCCCTCCACTCGTGACCCCGGGAATCCCCCCCTCCACTCGTGACCCCGGGGAAATCCCCCCTCCCCCCACGTGAGACCCCGGGGAATCCCCCCCTCCACTCGTGACCCCGGGGAAATCCCCCCCCTCCACTCGTGACCCCGGGGAATCCCCCCCCTCCACTCGTGACCCAGGGAAATCCTCCCCCTCCACTCGTGACCCAGGGAAATCCTCCCCCTCCACTCGTGACCCCGGGGAATCCCCCCCTCCACTCGTGACCCCGGGGAATCCCCCCCCTCCACTCGTGACCCCGGGGAATCCCCCTCTCCCCTCGTAACCCAGGGGAAATCCCCCCTCTCCCCTCGTAACCCAGGGGAAATCCCCCCTCCACTCGTGACCCAGGGACATCCCCCCGCCCCCCCCCTGCAACCCAGGGAAATCCCCCCTCTCCCCTTGTAACCCAGGGAAATCCCCCCTCCCCCCCTTGTAACCCAGGGGGAAATCCCCCTCCCCCCTTGTAACCCAGGGGAAATCCCCCCTCTCCCCTTGTAACCCAGGGGAAATCCCCCTCTCCCCTTGTAACCCAGGGGAAATCCCCCCTCTCCCCTTGTAACCCAGGGGAAATCCCCCCTCTCCCCTTGCAACCCCGGGGAAATCCCCCCTCTCCCCTTGTAACCCCGGGGAAATCCCCCCTCTCCCCTTGTAACCCAGGGGAAATCCCCCCTCTCCCCTTGTAACCCAGGGGAAATCCCCCCTCTCCCCTTGTAACCCAGGGGAAATCCCCCCTCTCCCCTTGTAACCCAGGGAAATCCCCCCTCTCCCCTTGTAACCCAGGGGAAATCCCCCCTCTCCCCTTGTAACCCAGGGGAAAATCCCCCTCTCCCCTTGTAACCCAGGGAAATCCCCCCTCTCCCCTTGTAACCCAGGGGAAATCCCCCCTCTCCCCTTGTAACCCAGGGAAATCCCCCTCTCCCCCTTGTAACCCAGGGGAAATCCCCTTCTCCATCTCCTTTGACCTGTGTCAGCTGTTGAGAGTCTCCGCATCGGTTCGGGGTGGGTGGGGTGGGGGGAGCAGGGGGGGTGGGGAAGTCGGGGAGGGGAGGGGAGAGTGGGGGGGGGGAGAAACCATTGCAAGACAGGAGTCGGTGGGGGTGGGGTTGTATCGAAACTTTAATTCGGAACGTCAGCTGAAGATTTGAGCTTTTCGAAGACCTCTCCCATCCTGAGGTGCCCCGGGAATCGGAGGGGACACTCGAGGGGGGGGGGGGGGGGGCGACCCCTGGCTTGTCCGAATGGACAGTGGTGGCCGTGACTCTCCGAACTGTCCATAAGGGGGTGGGGGGTGAAATCTCTGCGTGTTGGGGAGGGAGATCGGGAATGCCGTCACACTCAGGGGAAGGGGTGAGACTAGCTCTGGTGATCGGTGTGCGATGGGGTACAGACCACAGTGTGTTTGGTGACCGGATCCCGAGACAGGAGCAACTCTTGCAGTTGGATGTACGTCACGCAGGACACCGGGAAAGTGTTCCTCTGGAAGAGAGAAATTAGGGGAGGGGGGGAAATCTTCATCAGAGAGACAACAAACCCAATCCCCAATCCCAAAACCACCCAACCCCCAAGATGCAGGAAGGCGTAACTCAGTCCATCAAGACTGCACCCGACAACAATCCCACCCAGACACTGTCCCCATAACACCACGTACTTACCCCGCTAATCCCCTGACACTAAGGGACAATTTAGCACGGCCAATCCACCCTAACCTACACATCTTTGGACACTAAGGGACAATTTAGCACGGCCAATCCACCCTAACCTACACATCTTTGGACACTAAGGGACAATTTAGCACGGCCAATCCACCCTAACCTACACATCTTTGGACACTAAGGGACAATTTAGCACGGCCAATCCACCCTAACCTACACATCTTTGGACACTAAGGGACAATTTAGCACGGCCAATCCACCCTAACCTACACATCTTTGGACACTAAGGGCAATTTAGCACGGCCAATCCACCCTAACCTACACATCTTTGGACACTAAGGGACAATTTAGCATGGCCAATCCACCCTAACCTACACATCTTTGGACACTAAGGGACAATTTTAGCACGGCCAATCCACCCTAACCTACACATCTTTGGGCACTAAGGGGCAATTTAGCACGGCCAATCCACCCTAACCTACACATCTTTGGACACTAAGGGACAATTTAGCACGGCCAATCCACCCTAACCTACACATCTTTGGGCACTAAGGGGCAATTTAGCACGGCCAATCCACCCTAACCTACACATCTTTGGACACTAAGGGACAATTTAGCACGGCCAATCCACCCTAACCTACACATCTTTGGA
>NW_027651075.1:0-25392 GCF_965287045.1 Carcharhinus amblyrhynchos
AAAGGATATTATGAAACTAGAAAGAGTGCGGAAAAGATTTACCAGGATGCTACCGGGACTTGATGGATTGAGTTATAAGGAGAGGCCGGAGAGACTGGGACTTTTTCCTCTGGAGCGTAGAGGGGTGATCTTATAGAGGTCTATAAAATAATGAGGGGCACAGATCAGCTAGATAGTCAATATCTTTTCCCAAAGGTAGGGGAGTCTAAAACTAGAGGGCGTAGGTTTAAGGTGAGAGGGGAGAGATACAGAAGGGTCCAGAGGGGGCAATTTTTTCACACAGAGGGTGGTGAGTGTCTGGAACGAGCTGCCAGAGGTAGTAGTAGAGGCGGGTACAATTTTGTCTTTGAAAAAGCGTTTAGACAGTTACATGGGTAAGATGGGTATAGAATGGGCCAAATGTGGGCAATTGGGATTAGCTTAGCGGTTAAAAAAAAAAGGGGGCGACATGGACAAGTTGGGCCGAAGGGCCTGTTTCTATGCTGTAAACCTCTCTGACTCTATATTCAATTACCCGGGGTCCCCTGCTCTCCTGGGGAGTCAGGTTCAGACTCATGACACTCGGGGATCTTTCTCCATCTTCCTCTGGAGCTGTGCCCCCTTCATTCTAGATTCTCCCATCCTCTCAGCATTCATCCTGTGCAGCTCCCCCCCCCCCCCCCCCCCCCACTCACAATCCTACAATGCTGAGGATGCCCTTTGGCCCATTGGGCCTTTACTAACACATGAGCAAAACATAGCCTCCCACCTAATCCCATTTACCAGCACTTGGCCCACAGCCTCAAAAGTTCTGACATAGATTGTCTTGCTCACTGGCCCCTTAGTGTCCCAAGGTTTGCAGGTTGGGTGGATTGGCCATACTAAATTGCCTCTTAGTGTCCAAAGATGTGAAGGTTAGGTGGATTGGCCATGCTAAATTGCCCCTTAGTGTCCAAAGATGTGCAGGTTAGGTGGACTGGCCATGCTAAATTGCCTCTTAGTGTCCAAAAATGTGCAGGTTAGGTGGATTGGCCATGCTAAATTGCCCCTTAGTGTCCAAAGATGTGTAGGTTAGGTGGATTGGCCATGTTAAATTGCCTCTTAGTGTCCAAAGTTGTGCAGGTTAGGTGGATTGGCCATGCTAAATTGTCCCTTAGAGTGCAAAGATGTACGGGTTTGGTGGATTGGCCATGCTAAATTGCTCCTTAGTGTCCAAGGATGTGCAGGTTAGGTGGATTGGCCATGCTAAATTGCCCCTTAGTGTCCAAAGATGTGCAGGTTAGGTGGATTGGCCGTGCTAAATTGCCCCTTAGTGTCCAAAGATGAGTAGGTTAGGTGGATTGGCCATGCTAAATTGCCCCTTAGTGTCCAAAGATGTGCAGGTTAGGTGGATTGGCCATGCTAAATTGCCCCTTAGTGTCCAAAAATGTGCAGGTTAGGTGGATTGGCCATGCTAAATTGTCCCATAGAGTCCAAAGATGTGCAGGTTAGGTGGATTGGCCATGCTAAATTGCCTCTTAGTGTCCAAAGATGTGCAGGTTAGGTGGATTGGCCATGCTAAATTGTCCCCTTAGTGTCCAAAGATGTGTAGGTTAGGTGGATTGGCCATGTTAAATTGCCCCTTAGTGTCCAAAGATGTGCAGGTTAGGTGGATTGGCCATGCTAAATTGCCTCTTAGTGTCCAAAGATGTGCAGGTTAGGTGGATTGGCCATGCTAAATTGCCCCTTAGTGTCCAAAAATGTACAGGTTAGGTGGATTGGCCATGCTAAATTGCCCCTTAATGCCCCTTAGCAGGGTAAATACATGGGGTTAAGGGGGTAGGGCCTGGGTAGCACTGTGGTCGGTGCAGACTCGATGGGCTGATCGGCCGGCTTCTACACTGTAGGGATTCTATGAGATGATTTGATGATAGGGGCAGTAGTGGTATTTACTCCAGTAAGGCCTTTGACAAGGTCCCTCATGGTGGACTGGTGCAGAAGGTGAAGTCGCATGGGATCAGAGGGTGAGCTGGCAAGGTGGGTACAAAACTGGCTCGGTCATCGAAGGCAGAGGGTAGCAGTGGAAGGGTGTGTTTCTGAATGGAGGGCTGTGACAAGTGGCGTTGCTCAGGGATCAGTGCTGGGACCTTTGCTGTTTGTAATATATATAAACGATTTGGAGGAAAGTGTAACTGGTTTGATTAGTGAGTTTGCGGACGACACAAAGGTTGATGGATTTGCGGGTAGCGATGAGGACCATCAGAGGATACAGCAGGATATAGGTCAGTTGGAGACTTGGGCGGAGAGATGGCGGATGGAGTTTAATCCGGACAAATGTGAGGTTTTGGAAGGTCTAATACAGATAGGAAATGGCAGAGGGATCTGGGCGTACAGGTACACAGGTCGCTGAAAGTGGCAATGCAGGGTGGAGAAGGTAGTCAAGAAGGCATACGGCATGCTTGCCTTCATCGGCCGGGTCACTGAGTTTAAAAATTAGCAAGTCATGTTGCAGCTTTATAGAACCTTAGTGAGGCCGCAGTTGGAATATAGTGTTCAATTCTGTTCGCCACACTACCAGAAGGATGTGGAGGCTTTGGAGAGGGTACAGAAAAGATTTACCAGGATGTTGCCTGGGTCTGGAGGGCATCAGCTATGAGGAGGGGTTGGAGAAACTTGGTTTGTTCTCACTGGAGCGACTGAGGTTGAGGGGGAGACCTGATAGAGGTCTACAAGATTATGAGAGGCAGAGTGGATAGTCAGAAGCTTTATCCCCAGGGTGGAAGAGTCAATTACTAGGGGGGGGCACAGGCTTAAGGTGCGAGGGGCAAGATTTAAAGGAGATGTACGAGGCAAGTTTTTTTACACAGAGGGTGGTGGGTGCCTGGAGCTCGTTGCCAGGGGAAGGTAGTGGAAGGGGATACTGTAGTGGCTTTTAAGGGGCATCTGGACAAATACAGGATGGGAATAGAGGGATATGGTCCCCGGAAGGGTTAGGGGGGTTTTAGTTCAGTCGGGGCAGCATGGTCGGTGCAGAGGGCTGTTCCTGTGCTGTAATTTTCTTAGTTCTTTGTATCTGTATGAACCCACAGCGCCATGTCTGAAACATGAATCTCTCTAAACCTGATCTGTTCTTTTCCCAGTGACTTCTGATGGTTATGAAGCTGAGGAAAGTCAACGTTGGGGAATAAATGGAAAACTATTTCAATCTAGACATTCAATCATCATTAAAAAAATAAAATCAATAAACTTTTCCACTACACAGACGACTGCAACTAAAAATCCGTTTCATCGTTCCATACCCAACACATTTCATCATTGGGATTAGTATGGGGATTGATACAGGGCTATGGGGAGAGAGCGGGGCAGTGGGATTAGTTTGGGGATTGATACAGGGCTATGGGGAGGGAGAGGGCAGTGGGATTAGTTTGGGGATTGATACAGGGCTATGGGGAGAGAGTGGGGCAGTGGGATTAGTTTGGGGATTGATACAGGGCTATGGGGAGAGAGTGGGGCAGTGGGATTAGTTTGGGGATTGATACAGGGCTATGGGGAGAGAGTGGGGCAGTGGGGTTAGTTTGGGGATTGATACAGGGCTATGGGGAGAGAGTGGGGCAGTGGGGTTAGTTTGGGGATTGATACAGGGCTATGGGGAGAGAGCGGGGCAGTGGGATTAATTTGGGGATTGATACAGGGCTATGGGGAGAGAGTGGGGCAGTGGGATTAGTTTGGGGATTGATACAGGGCTATGGGGAGAGAGCGGGGCAGTGGGATTAGTTTGGGGATTGATACAGGGCTATGGGGAGAGAGTAGGGCAGTGGGATTAGTTTTGGGATTGATACAGGGCTATGGGGAGAGAGTGGGGCAGTGGGATTAGTTTGGGATTGATACAGGGCTATGGGGAGAGAGTGGGGCAGTGGGATTAGTTTGGGGATTGATACAGGGCTATGGGGAGAGAGTGGGGCAGTGGGATTAGTTTGGGATTGATACAGGGCTATGGGGAGAGAGTGGGGCAGTGGGATTAGTTTGGGGATTGATACAGGGCTATGGGGAGAGAGTGGGGCAGTGGGATTAATTTGGATTGACACAGGGCTATTGGGAGTGAGCAGGGCAGTGGGATTAGTTTGGGGATTGATACAGGGCTATGGGGAGAGAGTGGGGCAGTGGGATTAGTTTGGGGATTGATACAGGGCTATGGGGAGAGAGTGAGGAGATTGTGGGACTCACTGCCACAGGGAATAGTTGCGGCAAAGCATATCAAACCACTTAAATAAATCTCCCTCTACACTGTCCCCCATCAAACACTCTAGCTAGAGAATGTGAGAGAGAGTGTATGTGAGAGAGTGTGTGTGAGAGTGTGTGTGTGTGTGTGAGAGTGTGGGAGAGAGAGTGTGTGAGAGAGAGAACATGTGTGAGAGAGTGTGTATGTGAGAGACAGTGTGTTTGAGAGTGTGTGTGAGAGGGCAGTGTGTGTGTGAGAAGAGCAAGTGTGTGAGGGGGAGAGTCTATGTTCGAGTGAGTGTGTGTGTATGTGAGAGTGTGTGTGTGAGAGACAGTTTGCGAGTGCGTGTGTGAGAAAGAGAGAGTGTGTGGGAGAGAGTGTGTGTGTGAGAGAGTGTGTGTGAGTGTGTGTGAGTATGTGTGAGAGATTGTGCGTGTGTGAGGGGAGAGAATGTATGAGAGAGTATTTGTGTGAGAGAGTGTATGTGTGTGTGTCTATGTGAGAGTGTGTGTGTGAGAGTGTTTGTGAAAGAGGGGAGAGAGTGTGTGCACAGAGAAAGGGGAGTGTGTGTGTGAGAGAGACAGTGTGGGAGAGGGGAAGTGTGTGTGAGAGAGAGTGCTGTCTCACACACATTCTAGCCCTCATACATAGTTTCTCTCTCACACATACATTCTCTCTCTCACGCACACACACTCTCAGACAGATTCTCTCTCTCATACACATATCCCTCTCACACATACACTCTCTCACACACACTCCACTCTCACCCAATCTCTGTCACACACACTGCCTCGCTCTCACACACACACTCTCACACATAATCTCTCACACATGCACTCCCACACTCTCATTCTCACACACTCTCTCCCCTCTCATACACACACACAAACGCACTCTCCCTCTCACACATACTCTCTCACACATTCTCTCTCACACACACATCACTCACAGTCTCCCTTCTCTCTCTCACACACACACACTCCCCTCTCTCATACACACTCTCTCTCACACACACACTTCTCCTCTCTCTTGTGCACTCTCCCCTTTCTCTCACACACATTCTCTCCCCTCTCTCACACACACTCTCTCATGCAAACACTTACTCAGACAGACGATCTCCCTCTCACACACACTCACTGTCTCACACATACACTCTCTCAGACACAGTTTCTCTCTCTCACACACAAACACTCCCCTCTCACAGATACACTCTCTCACACACATTCCCTCTCACTCTCAGTTTCTCACACACATACTCTCTCTCACACACACTCTCACCCACACAGACACTCTCTCCCCTATCTCTCACACACTCCCCTCTCACACATACTCTCACTCTCACATACTCTCTCACACACACTCACACATATACTCTCTAACTCTCACACACTCTCTCACACACACACACACACATTCTCGCCCCTCTCACACACACAATCTCACACACACTCTCACACACACTCTCCCCTCTCTCACACACACACACTCTCTCCATCTCTCTCACACACACTCTCATGCATACATTCACTCACAGTCTCCCTTCTCTCTCACACTCTCTCTCTCACACACACACATTCTCTCTCACGCACACACACTCACACAGATACTCTCTCTCACACACACACCCTCTCACAAGACTCCCCTCTCATACACACTCTATCTCTCTCACACACACACATATTCTCTCTCCCTGTCTCACACTCTTTCACACACATTTTCTCACTCACATATACACACACACTCTCTCCCTCTCTCACACAAATACTGTCTCTCTCACACACACTCTCTCACACACACATTCTCCCCTCTCTCTCACACATTCTCTCCCTCTTATACTCACACTCTCTCTCTCTCACACACACACACACACTCCCCTCTCTCTCACACACACTCTCTCTCACATGCACTCTCTCACACACACACTCCCGTCTCACACACTCACTCCGCTCTCACACACATGCACACACACACTCCTCTCTCTCACACACACACTCCCCTCTCACACACACACACGCACACACACACCCCTCTTATACAATCTCTCTCACACACACACTCTCTCTCACACACACATACACACACCCACATACACACATACATACACACACACTCTAACATACACACTATCACACACAGTCTGTCTCACAACCTCTCTGACACATTCTTTCACACACTCTCACACACTCTCTCTCACACACACTCCCTCTCTCATACACTCCCTCTCACACACACACATACAAACACAGTCTCCCCTCTCTCTCACAGATTCTCTCCCCTCTCACACACATATTCTCTCACACACACACACTCCCGTCTCTCTCACACACTCTCTCTCTCACACATGCTCCCTTCTCACACACACTCTCTCACACACAGACACCCCTCTCACACACATTCTCTCTCACACACACACACTCCCGTCTCTCTCACACACTCTCTCTCTCACACATGCTCCCTTCTCACACACACTCTCTCACACACAGACACCCCTCTCACACATTCTCTCTCACACACACATACTCTCACATACATACTCTCTCTCACACACACACTCTCACACACACACACTCTCACACATACTCTCACATACACACTCTCTCTCACACACACACACACAGACACTCTCATGCACACACTCTCACACACATACACTGTCTCTCTCTCACACACACACACTCTCACATGCACTCTCACATAAACACACTCTCTCACATACACATTCCCCTCTCACACACACTGTCTCACAGACACACTGTCTCTCTCACACACACTCTCACATACACACTGTCTCTCAGACACACATACACACTCTCTCTCACACGCACACACTCACACAGACACTCTCACTCACACACACACTCTATCTCACAACATACTCACACACATACACTCTCTCTTACACACACACTCTTGCATCCACTCTCACACAAACACATCTCTCTCACACACACATTCCCATCTCACACATACACTGTCTCACACACACACATTCCCATCTCACACACAGTCTCACACACACACACTTCCCTCTCACACACACTATCTCTCAGACACACTCTCTCACACACACACGCTGTCTCTCATACACTCTCTTTGACACATACACGCACACACTCACACACTCTCTCACATACACTTTCTCTCTCTCACACTCTCTCTCAGTCACTGTCTCTCTCACGCACACACTCTCTCGCACACACACACATACACATACACATACACACACACACATACACACACACTCTCACATACTCTCCCCCTCTCACACACACTCTCTCACACACTCTTCCCCTCTCTCATACACACTGTCACACCCTCTCACACATACTCTCACACACTCTCCCCCTCTCTCACACACACTCTCCCACCCTCACACACACACACACACACTCTCTCGCACATACACTCTCTCACATACTCTCACACGCACTCACACTCACATACACACACTCTCTCACACTCTCCCCCTCTCACACACACTCTCACACCCTCACACACACTCTCTCACACATACACTCTCTCACACACTCTCACTCACACTCATACACACACTCTCTCACACTCTCCCCCCTCACACACACACAAACTCTCCCCCTCTCACACACTCTCACACCCTCTCACACACACATACACACACTCTCACACGCACTCACACTCACATACACACACACTCTCCCCCCTCTCACACACACACACTCTCACATGCACTCACACTCACATACACACACACTCTCCCCCTCTCTCACACACACTCTCTCATAGGACACCTCCCACGCCCCTGACTCCTCTGGGGACCCCCCAACATCCAACCCCCTCCCCCCTCACAGTATCCACCAAACACATGAGATTCCTCACATCCCCCGCAACCTGACCTGACTGGGCCCAACCCCCACATCGGCCTTACCCCATCCCCCGGTGATGTCCAACCCTTAACCCCCAGTGGCCATACCCCTCCAATATCCAACTCCCCACCTTCCTGATATCCCAACCCTCCATCCGAATATCTAAAAACACCCAATGTCCAACTCTGCAAACTCCCCCCCCGCTGTCCACCCCGCCATGTACAACTCCCAACGCCCCCCAATGCCACTAGGGGACGGCCTAGTGGTATTATCACTAGACTATTAATCCAGAAACTCAGCTAATGTTCTGGGGGACCCGGGTTCGAATCCCGTCCACGGCAGATGGTGGAATTTGAATTCAATAAACAAAAATCTGGGATTAAGAATCTACTGATGACCCACTGTTGGGAAAATCCCAGCCGGTTCCCTTTAGGGAAGGAAATCTGCCGTCCTTACCCCGGTCTGGCCTACACGTGACTCCCGAGCCAAAGCCAATGTGGTTGACTCTCTACTGTCCCTCTGAAATGACCAAGAGAGATGCTCAGTTCAAGGGCTATTAGGTTAGACGATAAATGGTGGCCCAGCCAGCGATTCCCATTTCCCAGGGATGAGTTTTTCAAAATCCGAATCCTTGCACACCCCCCCGCAACCACCCTGCGCCCCATGTCCTACCCCTTCAATGTCTAACTCTCCACCTTGCAATATCTTTTCCCTCCCACCTACATCCAACTGCCCACAGCCCCTCCCCCCCAATGTTTAATACCCCTCACCCTCCAATATCCAGCGTTTCCCCTCCTCCCCATGATTGGATCCACCCCCACCATTGATACCCAACCCCACCCATGTCCAACTCCCCAACCCCTTCCCTCCAAGTTGAACTCCCAACAATCTCCAACCCATTGCCTGCACCCTTGCCCCCCCCCCATCAACCCCCTCGCCCTCCAACTTTTCCCCTCCTCCCCACGTCTGGATCCAACCCCCCCCCCCAAACCCCTCCCATTGAACCCCTGCCTCTCAATCTCTGATGTCCGAAATTTACCTCCCCATCATCAATGGGATCTTTCATACACCTTAGGGCAGCCAATATTGTAAAGGGTGGGGGTGAATCCTTCTACACCCCGCTCCGTTTACGCCTCGTCGCTTCGTCAGTCCCACCCGGATTCGGACAGGGAGATCGGGCGACGCAGGCACTTCGGGGTCCGAGGGCTGACTTGCGGGTAAGCTCAGCGTTAAGCTGCCGTTCCGATGAAGTTATCGGCCAACGTGTTGGGAAACGCAGAGAACTGAAGCCAGTCCGTGCTTTGGGGAGGAGGGGGGTCACCAAATTCTTAGCCCAGAGTTCTGGCATTTATATAGCCCCCTGATCATCCCAAATTGCTTCGCAAAGCTGGTCGGAGGTCAGGGAGAGAGAGGGCAGAGGCTCGGGCCAGTGTTGGCGGGCGTAGCGTTGGTTACAACATAAGAACGTAAGAAATAGGAGCAGGAGTAGGCCATCCAGCCCTTCGAGCCTGCCCCGCCATTCAATAAGATCATGGCTGATCTGTCGCTGCTCAGTTCCACTTTCCCGCCCTCTCCCCATAACTCTTAATCCCCTCTCCTATCAAAAACCCATCAACCCGCGTCTTAAAAATATTTAGCGAGGCAGCCTCCACCACTTCAATGGGCAGAGAATTCCAGAGATTCACCACCCTTTGAGTGAAGAAGTTCCTCCTCAACTCCGTTCTAAACCGCCTCCCCTTTATCTTGAGGCTGTGCCCCCTAGTCCTACTGTCCTTTCTGAGCGGGAAGAGTCTCTCCACCTCTATCCTATCCATCCCATTCATCATCTTATACGTCTCAATGAGATCTCCCCTCATTCTTCTAAACTCTAACGAGTACAAGCCTAGTTTATTCAGCCTCTCCTCATAGCTCAACCCCCTCAACTCCGGCATCAGCCTAGTAAACCTCCTCTGCACTCCCTCCAAGGCCAAAATATCCTTGCGTAAGTACGGCGCCCAAAAATGCACACAGTACTCCAGCTGCGGCCTCACCAATGCCCTATACAGCTGCAGCAAGACCTCCTTACTTTTATATTCAATCCCCCTCGCTATGAAGGCCAGCATCCCATTCATGCAACTTTTACTAATTACCTGCACCTAAATACATATACAAAGAACAACACAGCATGGGAAACAGGCCCTACGGCCCAACGAGCCCACGCCGTCATTTTAACAATGTGCTTTTCGTCCTTCACTCTTGACCCATGTCTGCGCTTATGGCACTCCACGCTGGAAACCAGATTGAGGGGAGAATAACTCAGGGACAATTTGTTACACCAATCGGCCTAAGAGCACATCTTTGGGGTGTGGGAGGAAACCGGAGCACCCGGAGGATACGCAGAGAAGGGTACAGGCAAGCTCCACTGTCTGTGTGTGTGCGGAGTTTGCACATTCTCCCCGTGTCTGCGTGGGTTTCCGCCGGATGCTCCGGTTTCCTCCAAACATGAGCGGGTTAGGTGGATCGGCCGTGCTAAATTGACCCTTAGTGTCAGGGGGACTAGCTAGGGTAAGTGTGTGGGGTTGTGGGAATAGGGCCCGAGTGGGGTTGTGGTCGGTACAGACTCGATAGATCGAATGGCCTCCTTCCGTGCTGTAGGGATTCCATGATTCTATGTCCAAAGATGTGCAGGTTAGGTGGATTAGCAGGATAAATACATGAAGTTACAGGAGAGGACCTGGGTAAGATATTCTGTTGGAGAGTCACCACAGACTTGATGGATTGAATGGCTTCCTTCTGCACCGTAGGGTTTCTGTCTATCTCCACGCTAACCTTTATTCCAAATCATGTGCTGTCTTTTCAGTTTATTTATTAGTGTCACAAGTCGGCTTACATTAACACTGCAATGAAGTTACTGTGAAAATCCCCCAGTCGCCACACTCCGGCGCCTGTTCGGGTAACACTGAGGGAGGATCTAGCACGGCCAACGCACCCTAACCAGCACGTCTTTGGGAGGAAATCGAAGCATCTGGAGGAAACCCCCACACAGACACAGGGAAGAACGTGCCAACTCCACACAAACAGTGACCTAGATGAGGGATGGATTAGTAAATTTGCTGACGACACCAAAGTTGGAGGAGTTGTAGACAGTGAGGATGGATGTTACAGTTTGCAGAGGGACATAGATAAGCTGCAGAGCTGGGCCGAGAGGTGGCAGATGGAGTTTAATACGGAAAAGTGTGAGGTGATTCACTTTGGTAAGAGTAACAGGAGTACAGAATATAGGGCTAACGGAAGGACTCTTAGTAGTGTTGACGAGCAGAGAGATCTCGGGGTACATGTGCATAGCTCTCTGAAAGTTGGCACCCAGGTTGATAAGGTTGTTAAGAAGGTGTGTTAGCTTTTATTGGTAGAGGGATTGAATTTCGGAGCCGTGAGGTCATGTTGCAACTGTACAAAACTCTGGTGCGGCCGCACTTGGAGTATTGTGTACAGTTCTGATCGCCGCATTATAAGAAAGATGTGGAGGCGTTGGTAAGGGTGCAGAGGAGGTTTACCAGGATGTTGCCTGGTATGGTGGGAAGGTCTTATGAGGAAAGGCTGAGGGACTTGAGGTTACTTTCATTAGAGAGAAGATGGTTACGAGGTGACCTGATTGAGGCATACAAGATGATCAGAGGATTGGATAGGGCGGACAGTGAGAGGCTTTTTCCTCGGATGGTGATGGCTAACACGAGGGGACATAGCTTTAAATTAAGGGGTGGTAATTATAGGACGGATGTCAGAGGTAGGTTCTTTACTCAGAGGGTAGTAAGGACGTGGAATGCCCTGCCTGCAGCAGTTGTGGACTCGCCAACTTTAAGGGCGCTCAAATGGTCAGTGGATAGGCATATGGATAACACTGGAATAGTTTAGGTTAGCGGGTCATTAGATTGGTTCCACTGGTCGGTGCAACATCGAGGGCCGAAGGGCCTGTACTGCGCTGGAATGTTCTATGAGCCGGGAATCAAACTCGAGTTCCACTCACCTGATGAAGGAGCAGCACTCCGAAAGCTCGTGCTACCAAATAAACCTGTTGGACTTTATAACCTGGTGCTGTCAGGCTTCTCACTGAGGCAGCAGGGCTAGCCACCCTGTGCCTTCTTACCTCACTCTGTGTGTGTGTGTGTGTGTGGGTGTGGGTGGTGCAGTACTCAACTCCACACCAACCCTGCATTTACCAGATTCTGCTACTCCAGGCTTGCCTGGGAGGGGTCGGAAAGAGGCTAGCCGTATTGGCAGTTCCACAAACGGAAGCAGAGACCCGATGCAAAACAGACAACATTCGGGAGAGCACGGAAGAGGTGCACGAGGGCAACGCAGCGGAAGGAGGTCTGGATGGGAGCTGACAGGGGGGAGGAGGCTTAGGTCTTTTGAAGAGTCACAGACCCAAGGATCAGTAATTGGGGAAGGGGTTCTGTGCGACGAGGAGCTGGATAAACATGAAGGGGAAAGGAATGCGTAAGTGTATTTCTTTAAACTTGGGCGGCGCGGTAGCACAGTGGGTTAGCGCTGCTGCTTCACAGCTCCAGGGTCCTGGGTTCGATTCCCGGCTCGGGTCACTGTCTGTGTGGAGTTTGCACATTCTCCTCGTGTCTGCGTGGGTTTCCTCTGGGTACTCCGGTTTTCTCCCACAGTCCAAAGATGTGCGGGTTAGGTTGATTGGCCGTGCTAAGAAATTGCCCCTTAGTGTCCAGGGTAGGGATATGGGGGGTAGGGCCTGGGTGGGATGGTGTTGGCTGCAGACTCGAAGGGCCGAAGGGCCTCTTTCTGCACTGTAGGGCTCTATGAGTCTATGAAGTAAGACTTACATTAACACGGCAATGAAGTTACTGTGAAAATCCCCTAGTCGCCACACTCGGGTGCCTGTTCGGGTTAATGCACCCTAACCAGCACATCTTTCAGACTGTGGGAGGAAACTGGAGCACCCGGAGGAAACCCACGCACACATGGGGGAGAACATGCAGACTCCGCACAGACAGTGACCCGAGCCGGGAATCGAACCCGTGTCCCTGGCGCTGTGAGGCAGCGGTGCTAACCCACTGTGCCCAATCTGCTCACAGAATGAGATGGAGAGGATAGGAGTGTGGACCCACTGGGTTAAATGAACTATTTGCGCACCGCAACATTCCATGTAATTTTATTTCCACTAAAATATTGGGGCGTGTGCAATTGTCAGTATAGATCAGGTTCCTTTGGAGGAGGTTCCAGCAACAGTGCTTCAGTCTGACAGTCCAGGTGCCTCCAGTGTCGTCCGGGACGCTGCTTTGACCACCCCACTGTAGCACTACACGCTGCATCCTTTCCTTTCCTTCTCCCCTATGTACTCTACGAATGGTATGTTTGGCGTGTATAGTGTGCAAGAAACAATACTTTTCACTGTATCCCAATACATGTGACAATAATAAATCAAATCCTTCTCCCCTATGTACTCTATGAATGGTATGCTTTGTCTATGTAGCACACAAGAAACAATACTTTTCACCGTATCCCAATACATGTGACAATAATAAATCAAATCAAATCCTTCTCCCCTATGTACTCTATGAACGGTATGCTTTGCCTGTATAGCGCGCAAGAAACAATACCTTTCACTGTATCCCAATACATGTGACAATAAGAAATCAAATCAAATCCTTCTCCCCTATGTACTCTATGAACGGTATGCTTTGCCTGTATAGCGCGCAAGAAACAATACTTTTCACTGTATCCCAATACATGTGACAATAAGAAATCAAATCAAATCCTTCTCCCCTATGTACTCTATGAATGGTATGCTTTGTCTGTATAGCGCGCAAGAAACAATACTTTTCACTGTATCCCAATACATGTGACAATAAGAAATCAAATCAAATCCTTCTCCCCTATGTACTCTATGAACGGTATGCTTTGCCTGTATAGCGCGCAAGAAACAATACTTTTCACTGTAGCCCAATACATGTGACAATAATAAATCAAATCAAATCCTTCTCCCCTATGTACTCTATGAATGGTATGCTTTGCCTGTATAGCGCGCAAGAAACAATACTTTTCACTGTAGCCCAATACATGTGACAATAAGAAATCAAATCCTTCTCCCCTATGTACTCTATGAATGGTATGCTTTGCCTGTATAGCACGCAAGAAACAATACTTTTCACTGTATCCCGATACATGTGACAATAAGAAATCAAATCAAATCCTCCTCCCCGAGGTACTAATGAACAATATTTTTGGCGTGTATGGAGTGCAAGAAGCAATACTTTTCATTGCATGCAGTGCTGCCTCACAGAATCCCAGGTTCGATTCCCGGCCCCAGGTCACTGTCTGTGTGGAGACTGCACGTTCTCCCCGTGTCTGCGCGGGTTTCATAGAACCCTACAGTGCAGAAAGAGGCCCTTTGGCCCGTCGAGTCTGCACCCAGGCCCTACCCCCATATCCCTACGTATTATACCCACTAATCCCTCTAACTTACGCGTCCTTGCATTTCCTCCGGATGCTCCGGTTTCTTCCCACACCCTAAAGGTGAGCAGAATAGCTCCTTGGAAGTGGAGTCACAGGTGGACTGGGTAGTGAAGAGAGCATTCGGCATGCTTGCTTTCAGAACATTGAATACAGGAGTCGGGACGGACTTGTTGAAGTTTTACAAGGAGTTGATCAGGCCACACTTGCGATACTGTGTACAGTAGGGGCACTGCAGTGGCACAATGGTGAGCACTGCTGCCTCACGGCACCAGGGTCCAGCTTGGGTCACCGTCCGTGCACAGTCTGTACATTCTCCCGTGTCTGCGTGGGTTTTCTCCGGGTGCTCCAGTTTCCTCCCACAGTCCCAAAAGGCGTGCCAATTAGGTCATGCTAAATTCTCCCTCAGTGTTACCCGAACAGGCACCAGAGGGTAGCAGCTGGGGGATTTTCACCGTGATTTCACTGCAGTGTTGAATAAAAATGGTACCAAGATAAGCTAACCTCGTACATTGCACTGGGGCTACACTTAACCTTTTTCAATAACACTCTGACCCCACCCTGAGCACACAGAGGAATTTTCCAAACGATTATCGCAGTTTAGAGCATGAAGATTATTTTCAAGAGCGTTTCTGATGGTGCAGCCATTGTGAATGTGGTGCGGGCTACATTAGTCTGCTGTCTTGTTTCTCTCCCTCGCTCTCATACCTTCCCTAAAACAAAACTCTTGAAGTCACGTACCAACCAACTCAAGAACAGCTTCTTCCCTGCTGCTGTCAGACTTTTGAATGGACCTACCTCACATTAAGTTGATCTTTCTCTACACCCTAGCTATGACTGTAACACTACATTCTGCATTCTCTCCTTTCCTTCTCCTCTATTGTACGCTATGAGTGGTATGCTTTGCCTATACAATACTTCTTACAGTATCCCAATACATGCGCTGCTGCCTCACAGGGCCAGGGACAAGAGTTCAATTTCAGCCTTGGGTGACTGCGTGTGTGGAGATTGCACGTTCTCCCCATGTCGACATGGGTTTCCTCCGGGTGCTCTGGCTTCCTCCCACAATCCAAAGGTTGACCACGCTAAACTGCCCCATGGTGTCCAAAAAATGTGCAGGTTTAGGCAGGTTGGTCATGCTAAATTGCCTCTTAGTATTCAAAAATACGCAGGTTGGGTGGATAGGCCAGGCTAAATTGCCCCTAAGTGTCCAAAGATGTGCAGGTTAGGTGGATTGGCCGTGCTAAATTGCCCCTTAGTGTACAAAGTTGTGCAGGTTAGGTGATTGGCCATGCTAAATTGTTCCTTAGTGTCCAAAGTTGGGCAGGTTAGGTGGATTGGCCATGCTAAATTGCCCCTTAGTGTCCAAAGATGTGCAGGTTAGGTGTTTGGCCATGCTAAATTGCCCCTTAGTGTCAAAGATGTGCAGGTTTAGGTGGATTGGCCATGATAAATTGCCTCTTAGTGTCTAAAGATGTGCGGGTTAGGTGTTTGGCCATGCTAAATTGCCACTTAGTGTCCACAGATGTGCAGTTTAGGTGGATTGGCCATGCTAAATTGCCCCTTAGTGTCCAAAGATGTGTGGGTTAGGTGGATTGGCCATGCTAAATTGCCCCTTAGTGTCCAAAGATGTGCAGGTTAGGTGGATTGGCCATGCTAAATTGTCCCTTAGTGTCCAAAGATGTGCAGGTTAGGTGGATTGGCCATGCTAAATTGCCCCTTAGTGTCAGGGGGACTGGCAGGGTTAATACGTGGGGTGACAGGGAAATGGGATTGGGTGGGATTGTTGTCGGTACAGGCTCGATGGGCCGAATGGCCTCCTTCTGCACTGTAGGGATTCTATGTTACAATAACAAATCAAGTCGCCCTTCCCGTCACCCAGAAATGCCGACTTTACCAGTGACACCCACACCCCAAAGCATAAATAACCCTTTTCCTGTATCCTGCTTTCAACTGTCCATACCTTTCAACAGGTTAATCACAGCTAGGTTCAACTGCAGAAAGGGAGACGTGGGTTAACAGCCTGGTTTTAAATCGTTTCCATATCTCAGCCTGGAACACTGAATGGGATGACACTTGATGGGCTGAGATATTCAATGAGGGAAGAATTTAATTTAAATTCACAAAGGGGAGGATTCCATTGTATAACCGTAACCAAGCCTGAGAGAGAGAGAGGGGGTGGTATTTTTAATAAACTGATACCGCAGGATACACTGAAGGGAGATCTAACAGCTCCACGCTCCAAATTTCAATAACAAAGCGGTCTTCTTCTGTGAGAACAGAATCATAGAAAAACTACAGCACAAACAGGCCCTTCGGCCCACAAGTTACACCGATCTTATCTCTACTTCTTCTATGACGCAAGGCTCAGGTTTAGCCTACACTATACAGAACAGGCTTCTTCTGTGGCACAAGGCCCAGGCTTAGCCTACACAATATAGAACAGGCTTCTTCTGTGGCGCAAGGCCCAGATTTAGCCCATACTGCAGGTAGAACAGGCTTTAGCTGTGACACAAGGCCCGGGTTTAGCCCACACTCTATGTAGAACAGGCTTCTTCAGTGACACAAGGCCTGGTGTGAAGACACACCGCAGGTAGAACAGGCTTCTTCTGTGACGCAAGGCCCAGGTTTAGCCTGCACCGCAGGTAGAACAGGCTTCTTCTGTGACGCAAGGCCCGGGTTTAGCCTGCACCGCAGGTAGAACAGGCTTCTTCTGTGACGCAAGGCCCGGGTTTAGCCTGCACCACAGGTAGAACAGGCTTCTTCTGTGACGCAAGGCCCGGGTTTAGGCTGCACCGCAGGTAGAACAGGCTTCTTCTGTGACACAAGGCCCAGGTTTAGCCTGCACCGCAGGTAGAATAGGCTTCTTCTGTGACACAAGGCCCAGGTTTAGCCTGCACCGCAGGTAGAACAGGCTTCAGCTGTGACACAAGGCCCAGATTTAGCCTGCACTGCAGGTAGAACAGGCCTCTTCTGTGACACAAGGCCCGGGTTTAGCCTGCACCGTAGGTAGAACAGGCTTCTTCTGTGATGCAAGGCCCAGGTTTAGCCTGCACCGCAGGTAGAACAGGCTTCAGCTGTGACACAAGGTCCAGGTTTAGCCTGCACTGCAGGTAGAACAGGCTTCAGCTGTGACACAAGGCTCAGGTTTAGTCCCCACTCTACGTAGAACAGGCTTCATTTGTGACACAAGGCCTGGTGTGAAGATACACTGCATGTAGAACAGGCTTCTTCAGTGACACAAGGCCCAGGTTCAGCCCACACTGTATGTAGAACAGACTTCTTCTTTGACACAAGGTCCAGCTTCAGACACATGAAGGTAGAACAGGCTTCATCTGTGGCACAAGGTCCAGGTTTGGCCTACACTATGTAGAATAGGCTTCTTCTGTGATGCAAGGCCCAGGTTCAGCCCACACTGCAAGTAGAACAGGCTTCTTCTGTGACACAAGGCCCAGGTTTAGCCCACACTGCAAGTAGAACAGGCTTCTTCTGTGACACAAGGCCCAGCTTCAGACACACTGAACGTAGACCAGGCTTTGTCTGTGGCACAAAGTCCAGGTTTGGCCTACACCATGCAGAACAGGCTACTTGTGTGATGCAAGATCCAGTTCAGCCCACACTACAGTTAGAACAGGCTTCGTCTGTGGCACAAGGCCCAGGTTTAGCCTGCACCGCAGGTAGAACAGGCTCCTTCTGTGGCACAAGGCCCAGGTTTAGCCTGCACCGCAGGTAGAACAGGCTCCTTCTGTGGCACAAGGCCCAGGTAGAACAGGTTCCTTCTGTGACCATGTCGAGACTCATGCAGGCATTTTCCTGCTGGGCCCCATGTGTACTCAGAGACCAGAGCAATCTCAGACGAAGCAATCATTCCCCCTCACCCACCCTTCCAATGGATTATCAACACTCCTTCTCACTTGTCTTGCTCAGGCAGCTAGGAGGCGACACGGGTTGAGCAGGAAGGGGTGATCCCATTTCTTAAAGTCCACTAACTCGAAAGTTTGGGTGTGGGTGTGAGATCAGCAGGGACATCCTACCTCTCTTCACCGCCAATCACCCAAGAGTACCTGGGGGAGGCGGCTATGAGGCAGAGGGCGGTTTTGTGTTGCATGGAGAGACACTCAATGGCACGGCTTGGCAAATCTTGCAATGAGACAAGAATGAAGGGGTCTTGGGGTGGCATCAACTCCCGTCTGGTGGGCCAGGCACATTCTGAAGGGATCTTCACCCTCAGACAACGATAGCAGGCATCACTGAATATTTCTAAGGCAGGGGTACACAAGCGATGGCCTATTGCTAGACTATTAATCCAGAAGCTCAGCTAATGCTCTAAGGACCCAGGTTCGAATCCCACCAAGGCAGATGGTGAAATCTGAATTCAAATAAAAAAAAAATCTGGAATTAAGACTTCATTAAAGAAAAAATTGTCAGGGAGGGAAATCTGCCGTCCTTAATAATGACTTTTTAGGGGCGTCTGGACAAAAATATGGGAATACAGGACAAGCCCTAACTTCAGGGTGGCAGAGTGGGTTGGTACTGCTGTCTCCCAGTGCCAAGGACACGGGTTCAATGGGTCACAAGCTGTGTGGAGTTTGCACATTCTCCCCGTGTCTGCGTGGGTTTCCTCCGGGTGCTCCAGCTTCCTCCCACACGTCCAAAGACGTGTGGGTTAGGTTGATTGGCCCCTCGGTGTCAGGGGGATTAGCAGGTTAAACATGTTGGGGCCTGGGTGGGATTGTGGTCGGTGCAGACTCGATGGGCCAAATGGCCTCCTTCTGCACCGTAGGGATTCTGTGAACTATGATTTAAGGGTAGGGGGTTTTAGTTCATTGGGCAGCATTGGGCTAGGAGTGCCGAGGGGCCTGTTCCTGTGCTGTAATCTTCTTTGCTGTGGCTCTGGAGTCACATATGTAGTAGGGTTGACGCTCAACTGCATTTGGGCAACTGGGGACGGGCAATAAATGTTGGCCAGCGAGCGACGCCCATGTCCCACAAACGAATAAAAAAAAAACTGGCTAACAAGGGAGTGAAAGGTTCGCTGGAACGTGGAGTTGAGACCACAAGCAGGTCAACCAAGACCTTATCAAAAGAGAAGATACTTCTGTTACCAATCCACGTTGATATTTCACCGTTCTCTCTCAGGCAACTGGCTAACTAAGAATTGGGGAGAGGGGGGAGAGGAAGGGCACAGGTTTCACACTTTGCACCCCCTTTTCTACCTTCAGCTGATATAGAACATAGAACATTACAGCGCAGAACAGGCCCTTCGGCCCACGATGTTGCGCCGACCAGTTAAAAAGCAATGACCCTCTAACCTAAACCAATCCCTTTCCATCCATAAACCTATCCACGGATCTCTTAAATGCCCCCAAACTAGGCGCATTTACAACTGCAGCAGGCAGGGCATTCCAATCCCTCACCACCCTCTGGGTAAAGAACCTACCCCTGACATCCGTCCTATAACTACCCCCCCTTAATTTAAAGCTATGCCCCCTCGTGCTAGCTTTCTCCAGCCGAGGAAAAAGGCTATCACTGTCCACCCTATCTAAACCTCTAATCATCTTATATGTTTCAATAAGGTCCCCTCTTAGCCGCCTTCTTTCTAACGAAAACAACCTCAAATCCCTCAGTCTCTCCTCATTAAGACCTCCCCTCCATACCAGGCAACATCCTGGTAAACCTCCTTTGCACCCTTTCCAATGCCTCCACATCCTTCCTATAATGTGGGGACCAGAACTGCACACAATACTCCAAGTGCGGCCGCACCAGAGTTTTGTACAGTTGCAACATGACGCTCCCTCTGTCTCCTGTCCGCCAGCCAATTCCTGATCCAATTACCTAAATTACCCTCAATCCCATACATCTGCATTTTCTGCAGAAGCCTTCCATGGTGAACCTTATCAAACGCCTTACTAAAGTCCATATATACGTCAACTGCCTTACCCCCATCCACCTCTTTGGTCACTTTCTCAAAAAACTCAATAAGGTTAGTAAGGTCGGTGATACCCCCATCAGCTAGAAGTTTTATTTATTGGTCGCAAGTAAGACTCACGTTAACACTGCGATGAAGTTACCGTGAAATCCCCCTAGTCGCCACACTCAGGCGCCTGTTCCGGTCAACGTACCCCAACCAGCATGTCTTTCAGGGACTGTGGGAGGAAACCAGAGGAAACCCACGCAGACATGGGCAGAACGTGCAGACGGTGACCCGAGCCGGGAATCGAAGCTGGGTCCCTGGCGCCGTGAGGGGGCAGTGCTAACCCGCTGTGCCACCGTGTGGCCCGATTTCAAGGGCATCACGGAACGGTTACCGCCCAGAAGGAAGGCATTCGACTCACCGAGTCACGCTGCAGGAGGAGCTCAGAAGGTCCCCCCTGTAGATGACCGAATGTTTTCATATCCCTCTTGCGAAACAAGTTGAATCTGTCTCTGTCCATGCTCCCCACCCCCCCGCCTCCAGAAGCACTCCATTCATTCGTGGGACATGGGCATCGCTGGCTGGGCCAGTATTTATTACCCATCGCTAGTTGGAGGGCAGTGGACAGTCAACCGTCAACCACGTTGGCTGTGGCTCTGGAGTCACATGTAGGCCAGACCAGGGTAAGGACGGCAGATTTCCTTCCCTAAAGGGAACCGGATGGGTTTTTCCGACAACGGGTCATCAGTAGATTCTTAGTTCCAGCTATTTTTTATCGAGTATCAGAAGCTGGAGGCTTGGTTAGGATAAGATGACACAGTTAAAGTCAGGAGTGTAGCCCGAGGTGGCAAGAATAAATATTATCTTTATTCAAGGAACCGGCTGCAGGAATCGGGAGCAGAAGGCTTTACATCTGGAGCTGGTCCAACAGGAGAACTCTCTGAGTCAGGCAGGCCGAGCTTCGCCTCTGTATCCCCTGGCTGGGGGTTTAGGGTTGCAAAACAAACTTAGCATCCCTCCCCCTCATTCCTTCCCCCTCTTCATTATTGCCCTCCTGTTTGTGAATGTGGGTTGATGAGCAGAACTGCGATGCCTTCTGTGGTCGAACAGGCACCAGTTTTGGTGCAGAGTTTTGTTTTTAATTCATTAATGGCAAATGGGGGGGCGGGGGGGGGGGGGGTCCCCGACTGGTCAGCATTTATTGTAAAAAGTCTGACAACACCAGGTTTTAGTCCAACCTATTTATTTGATAATATACTCGCAAGCTTTCAGGTTAGCCCCTTCGTCAGGTCCTGACGAAGGGGCTAACCCGAAAGCTTGCGAGTATATTATCAAATAAATAGGTTGGACTAAAACCTGGTGTTGTCAGACTTTTTACTGTGTTTACGCCAGCATACCCACAGCATTTATTGCCCATCCCTAGATGTCCTGAGCGTCTCGCTTGGCCGTTTCAGAGGGGCAGTTGAGAATCAACCCCATTGGCTGTGGCTCTGGAGTCACATGGAGGCCAGACCGGGGTAAGGACGGCAGATTTCCTTCCCTACAGGGGAAAACCAGATCGGGCTTTTCCGACAATCATTCCATGGTCCATTCTTGACTCCAGATTTAATACTGAATTGAAATTCCACCATCTGCCGTGGCAGGGTTTGAACCCCGGTCCCCAGAACACGAGTTGAGCTACTGGATTAATGGTCTAACGATAATACCACAAGGCTATTCACCTCCAAGTGAGTGGCATTGAAGAGAAGTGGTAACAATGTCAGAGAGGTTAGCACTTGTGAACTGGCTATGATGCCTGCTTGCTTTGATTTGATTTATTGTCACATGTATTGGCATACAGTGAAAAGTATTGTTTCTTGCGTGCTATACAGACAAAGCATACCATTCATAGAGAAGGAAAGGAGCAGGTCACAGCCATAGCTAGGGTGTAGAGAAAGATCAACTTAATGCGAGGTAGGTCCATTCAAAAGTCTGACGGCAGCAGGGGAGAAGCAAGTTCTTGAGTCGATTTGTAGGTGACCTCAGACTTTTTCCCACCGGAAGAAGATAGCAGAGAGTATGGAAGAGAGTAAGGGCGGCATAGTGGTTAGCATTGCTGCTTCACACCTCCAAGGACCTGGGTTTGATTCCCAGCTTGGGTCACTGCCTGTGTGGAGTTTGCTCGTTCTCCCCCAACGTCTGCATAGGTTTCCTCCCAAAGATGTGCAGGTTAGGTGGATTGGCCATGCTAAATTGTCTCTTAGTGTCCAAAGATGTGCAGGTTAGGTGGATTGGCCATGCTAAATTGTCTCTTAGTGTCCAAAGATGTGCAGGTTAGGTGGATTGGCCATGCTAAATTGTCTCTTAGTGTCCAAAGATGTGTAGGTTAGATGGATTGGCCATGCTAAATTGCCCCTTAGAGTCCAAAGATGTGCGGGTTAGGTGGGTTGGCCATGCTAAATTGCTACTTAGTGTCCAAAGATGAGAAGGTTTAGTGGCTTGGACATGTGCGGGTTAGGTGGATTGGCCACGCTAAATTGCCCCTTAGTGTCCAAAGATGTGCAGGTTAGGTAGATTGGCTATGCTAAATTGTCTCTTAGTATCCAAAGATGTGCAGGTTAGGTGGATTGGCCATGCTAAATTGCTACTTAGTGTCCAAAGATGTGCAGGTTAGGTGGATTGGCCGTGCTAAATTGCCCTTTAGTGTCCAGAGATGTGTAGGTTAGGTGGATTGGCCATGCTAAATTGTCTCTTAGTTCCAAAGATGTACAGGTTAGGTGGATTGGCCATGCTAAATTGCCCTTTAGTGTCCAAAGATGTGTAGGTTAGGTGGATTGGCCATGCTAAATTGTCTCTTAGTTCCAAAGATGTACAGGTTAGGTGGATTGGCCATGCTAAATTGCCCTTTAGTGTCCAAAGATGTGTAGGTTAGGTGGATTGGCCATGCTAAATTGTCTCTTAGTTCCAAAGATGTGCAGGTTAGGTGGATTGGCCATGCTAAATTGCCCTTTAGTGTCCAAAGATGTGTAGGTTAGGTGGATTGGCCATGCTAAATTGTCTCTTAGTGTCCAAAGATGTACAGGTTAGGTGGATTGGCCATGCTAAATTGCCCTTTAGTGTCCAAAGATGTGCAGGTTAGGTGGATTGGCCATGCTAAATTGTCTCTTAGTGTCCAAAGATGTGCAGGTTAAGTGGATTGGCCATGCTAAATTGCTACTTAGTGTCCAAAGATGTGCAGGTTAGGTGGATTGGCCATGCTAAATTGTCTCCTTGTGTCCCAGGATGTGTAGGTTCGAGAGATTTGCAGGGCAAATATGTGGGGTTCTGGGGATGGGGCCTGGGTGGGATTGTTGCTGGGGCAAGTTCAATGGGCCAAATAGCCTCCTTCTGCACTGTAGGGATTCTATGACCTCTGGAGTGCACGGGGTCCTTAGATGTCCTCAGACTTTTGCACCTTTCTCTTGACGGAAGAAGGAGGTGGAAGAGAGAATGTCCGGGGTGCGTGGGGGTCCATGCTGGCTGCTTCTCCTGAGTCAGCGGGAAGTGTGGACGGAGTCAACGGACGGGAGGCTGGTTTGCCTGATGGGACCGGGCTTCGTTCACGACCCTTTGTAGTTTCTCGAACATTGTCGGTGCGTGTGTGTGTGTGTGTGCACGCCTGCGTCCGGAGCACCGAACCCAAATCAAAGAGCATCGCGCACCATGCATCGATAGATGAACAAAATATATATTTTCAAATGAACGGCAGAACACAGCGGAATTGGTGTGTAACAGTTTTAAAAAATAAAAAGACACAAGAAACAAGCTCCGTGAGACCAACAGAGCGGCCCGTTAAACAGTAACAAGAGGACGGACCTGAACCCAGTGCCGCGTACCCCCCCACCCCCCACCCCAAGCTTCGGTTTGATTCTACAGCAAGTTTTTTTGGAATGGAACGCGTCTTCTGAGATGGAGGGGGTGTTTTTTTTGGGGGGGGGGGGCGGGGTGCCGCCGCAGTAAAGTGGGCACCTAGGACCGGTGGGGTAGGGAGGAGGCGGGCTGGGATATGGACAAACCAAGGGAGGGTTCATCCGCTATTCCGGCCAGACGCCACTGAATTGGGGGGGGGTTCCCCCGCGTCGAGCCTCCCCCTCCCCTAGGCCGTGCTCCCCCCGCTGGCGGCGAGCGCTTTCCGCGGAAAGGGGCGCTGCGTTCTCGAAACCCCCCCACCCCCCCGACCCCCAAGTTCTCCCTGCCGTACTACGCCCCCCACCCCCCCCCCCACCCACCCCCCCCACCCCATCTACCCCCAACCTCTTGTATTCGGGACAAGGACGGGGGGAAGATTTCAAACAGAAGCTAGGTGTTAAAAAATATCTTTTCTCTTAGCATTTTTGCCTCCAGAGATTCAAAACCCTCTCTACGGTGTGAGGGTGTTGGAGGGGTTTGGGGTGGGGGGTGCGGGCGGGCGGGATGCCTTCGAGCCTCGACGGTCTCAAGGACGCACCTCGTCCACCCTGCCCCCTCGTCGCGCAAGTGAGTGTCTCGCGAACTGACCTGTTTGGGGGGGGGGGGGGGGGGGGGGGGGCACGCACCCACCTCGCGTTGTGCGAAGGTGCCGCCTTCCTGTGGGGGACGGAGACGGGGTTAATGACCCCCCCCCCCCACCCCCACCCCACCACCACTCAACAGCGAGGCATGGATGGATTTAGATATATGTAAAATTAAGGGGATTCTATCTCCCTCGCCGCCCCCAACCTCCAAGGCTCCGCAGTGTAGACCCCATCAGCACAAAGGTTGAAGACCTCTCCTCCACCCCCCACCGCAATTTCCCCCCAACTCCGTCAGATCGCTTTGTTAAACGGCCCCTGCTCCCAAGTCGAGTCGGGAGGGGTCCCTCGCCTTTCTTTCCCTACTGCCGCCGCCCTCAAAAGAAACAGCCCACTAACCCCCCGCCCCCCCAACCCCCAACCCTCCCTAAATGGCGGAGACCCTCCGAACGAGGAGTCCGGCTGCCTGATTTCCCCCCTCCCTTCTCCAGGTTA
>NW_027651076.1:0-25310 GCF_965287045.1 Carcharhinus amblyrhynchos
GAACAGTAGTGTGCGTCATATGATAACATTTGTTACCTCCAGTGGTGGGAAAAACAATTTTGCGAAAAATACCGTTACCAGAATAATGCATTCCTGATTGCTCCTTTATTGTCCCTATTGGCAAAGTCAAAAACAGAGAAAAGTAAGAAAATGAGACACTTGGAAATGTCAAACTGCCTCCGCCCGACTCTACAACTTCTTCCAATAAGTGTACAATACTTTCTTGTTCTTCAGTTAGGCGCATCACATTTTTGGAAGCACCACTGGATGTCTTAGTTTTTCGTTTGTGTTGAGCTCGCAACATTCCTAACTCTCTTTTTGCTTGACTTAAAGCACTCTCAACTGTAAGTTGCCTGCGTTGTGATCGAGTAGTCATGATGAAGTCTGCAAAAAAAGACAAGAATGTTTGACCTTTGACTGACATTGAGGACTTTTATTCTGACACACAGATGCGCCAACTGTATTTCAAAAGAAGTACACGTCAAAAGGAATTAAGAAAAGAGCAAAAACGTGCATAATATTTAAATATGAGACATTATATTGTAAAAACGACTCATAGAGCAATACTTTCTCACAGAAGAACAACCTAAATCTATTTTAAAAAATTTTTTTTAGCTGTGTCATTGTGACTACTAAAAAACCCGTAATCATACACTTACCTTCCTCACTGGCAATCAAAGGCAAAAAAATCACGAAACACATATTAAAGCATAAAAAATTCATTTTTGCAAAGAAATCAACCTGTTTCGCTACCTGTAAAGTATCTATGATAGGTGTTGCAGAATTTATACTCAAGACTACCAACAAATTTGCACATTTGTCCACATTTAGTAAGTTTCGGGAAACATATTATCTAAGAAAAAACTGATTTACCTTAAAATAAACATCTGTTTGTCAACACATTAGGGGTACAATAAGTGGGTTCATCCCTTAACTCCTTCAGCACTTACCTGTTGTAAAAAATGTCTTTTTAACGCAAATAACCAAGCTGTTTTAAAAACAAGAACAATGTCCTCTCTAAGATAGTCAAAAATGAGAACAAAATTCTTAAGACACAAATCAAAATTGTTTTTGACACGGAAACGTGTCACAAAGATCTGGTTCCGTGTCAAAATAAAAAAATATAATGACACTGAACCGAATCCGAACCGCCCACCTTAATCCCACCGAGACTAAACCGTGTCATTGTTGTTTGCAGAAACCGAGACGGATCCGGCTCGTCTTGCAGAACGTGCGATTCGGATCCGTTTCATTTTATGGCAGTGCGCCAAACTGTGCGAGAACGCGCACTCTGCTGGGAAACGGATTCGAGTCTATTTTATAACGCGGAGCAATGCCGTGCTCCTAAACCGAGTTGTTTTATATTAAGATTCGGTTTAGTGGTCACGACTCTGATCTGTGTTAGTTTATCTTCAACTTTGAAAACTAAAGACTGTTTGTCTTAAAGAATATTTATGTAGCAAAGTTTTATTTGCAAAGTATTTTTATATGTATTACAATGTAATAAAATGTATGCAACGGTCCAGTCTCAGCGCTAAAACATTAAAAAAATACCGAGACGGATCCGTTTCGTTGCGCAAAACAACCTACTTTGAAGCAGAGATGGTTCCGTATCTGTTGTTTTTTGTGATGCGGTTCCGGCTCACCAAAATAAAAGTCCGTAAACGGATCCGACTCTTTTTGTGATACGCATCCGTTTCTTTTTGAACCGGATCCGTGTCAACGGTTTCGATCGATCTGGTTCCATATCACGGTGCAAGATGTGAGACTGATCCGTGTCATTGCCGAGTCGGTTCCGTTTATTTTATGATACTGAACCGTCTCGGCTATGAGCTGGATCCTTCTCAATGTGAAACGGATCCGTTTACAGATGAGATGGATGCGTTGCAAAATGTGGGATGGAACCATCTCACAATGAGATGGAACCGTCGCATTGCCTCAAACGTCGGGTCAAGCCTGTACGTTTTAAGTTTGCGTTTGTACACGACTATGCGTATGTATAAATATATATTATAAAATTGACAATTTTTTGTATAAATGTAAAATATTTCACACATGTGCTAAATTTTATTTGTTTTTTGAAGTAATTTGCTTTTACATTAAAAGCAAATGCTTTAAGTGGTCATTTTACCAAATTTTTAAACTTGTCTGTATATGGTATTTTACACTAAAAATTGTACACTTATTATAATGTATGTGTTTGTGTTTTTGATAAAAGCATGTGTTGCTGTTATGTGTGTACAAATTTGTGTGTGTGTGTGTATATATATATATATATATATATATATATATATATATATATATATATATATATATATATACACATAATATGTATATTTATAAAACCTAGCTATCTGTATTTGTTTTGTTTTTTACAAATATGTTTTACAAAAAACATTATGCTTGTATATGTATGTTTCTGCACAGTGTTTGTACAATTGCATGCAGTTTTTTAAATGACCTTTGTACACAATAAAACTGATCTTTTGACCTTTTGTGCAACAATAAAATAAATTTCCAAAAACACTTTTTTGCGGTGTACTTTGTATGCTATTGTTCCTCATATTATTCTATTTTCAAATTAAAATTATTGAGGCATTTAGTGAAACTTGTTTTTTTGTTTCGTTAAGAACCTGTTCTGGGAAGTTCTAGATTAAACTGTTGACCTTGAACAAATGCTATTTAAAGGGGGGTTGCGACGGACGCTTGGTCGTTGCTATACATTAGAGCACAAAACTGTGTTTTTTTGTATTAAAAAACTGTAGTTTCAAATTACACTAATCGAAATATAATTTCTAAAAGGTATAGTGTTGTTGTGGTAAAAAAATTTGCATTGTCATATTTAGAAATTTTTTAAAAAGCGCAATATATTTAAAACCAGTAAAATTGGGTCAACTAACATGATTTTTATGTCTAGAAATCATTACGCGACAAAAAAAAACATCAAAGAATCTTTTTTAACCAAAATCTCTAAAGAATATAATAAATCTCAGCAATGAACTGAGGTGTGAAAATTTTCTCAAGGGAAACAAGTTCAATTGAGTTGGAACCGATACAAATGTGGAACTTTTAACAAATTAGCATGATATGGTTCAGTGTCACCAGATGGTCAACTGAGTCGGATCCGTCGCACATCTGCTTCGACACGGTTCCGAATCAAAAGTTTAGAAACGGTTCCATATCAATAAATTTACTTTCGTTTCGTCATTTTAATCCCGCCCACGCCGTTGCTAAGGGCGGAGCTTTTTTTAGAGTAAGGGGCAACCCACGCATGCGCGCCCAAAATGTAGGGCAATATAGAGGGGATCCCCGACTGCCGAATCTCCCAAACTTTTGCCGGCAAACCGAAAATGCGCTTGCGCACGTCATATTCACATTCACATTCGTTTTTAGGGTATTTAAAGTTTGTCAGGGCAAGTCCAGCATTATCTTCATACTGGTGGACTTGACCTGACAAACAAAGCCTAACAAGAGCGTTCAGAATGTGAAGAAAAATGTTCAGATAAGTATTTTTCTCTGTCTTTAAGTTTATGTCAAGAGGAGAGAGCTAGACTGATCTTGCTTTTGAGCAGGCAGCTCTCTCACTCTGTGAGGATGGACACCAAAGTCTCTTCAATATATAGGGGCCAGGGCTGAAATCCTATTTTTATTAGAAAATGGTTAACCACGAATACCTGCATTGACGTGCGAAGTGTCTATGTCCCATAATAAACATTCACCACAGGCAACATCAAATTAGTGTTGAAACATTTTATTTAACTTTCAGAAACTGCTTACTAATGTAACATCAGCTTTATATGCTATCAACGCTTCTATTCTTTGCTATAACAATAACAATGCCTTAAAAAAACAACAGGCAAGATGTAGCAGTTTGTTGTACTAATAGCACTAGGATGTGTTTCTGTAAATAGCTTGCAATGTTTTAAATACCTTTCTCTAAAATATAAGCATTTATAATTGTAAGAAAGTGACAATGGCAGGTAACAAAAGCTTAAAGCTAGGTAAGCATTAATCTATTTTCACAGTATCATGGCCCCTTTAAGGGGTTTCACATAGTGAATACTTATTATCTTTACATAGTAAATACTACAATCGTTTGATTAGGTATGCTTTTAAAAGCATAATATACATCAAAACTGTCAATATTGTGATGCTAACATCATTACATTTGTTTTAAAATATTCATTTGTTAAACCAAATAAGTATATACGTTTTTCAAATCAAGAAAAACCAAAGTACAAAAAAATATATTTCCCTTTTTTCTCTCTCTCTGTAACCTTTTTTTTTAAAAAAATTCAAGTATTGATTAGGTTAGGCGCCAAATTTTACCCAAAGACTAATTCATTTGCCAAAATATATCAAATGAGTGGGTGGTATGGTTAGGTACTGCCAAAATCCTCCCACTTCCACTAAGCTAACCTAAAATTACTCATTATTACCAGCAGCTGGCAAAGTCTGCTCTACTCTACCATAATATTATTACTCTATTGCTAGTAGTATTACATAACTTTTTTCAAGTAACGTTTGTATAAAGCAAAATGTGTGTAAGTAGCTGAATGAAACTCTTGGCCTATTTCCCAATCTGCTGTAAAAAAAATGCATAGCATTTCATTGCTTTTGACAGAAGGGGGAGATGTAAAATATTGTCTCAAATGCTTTTGAATTAGAAAAACCATTTTTTTCCCAGAAAGTGTTGGGCAAGATTTAAAAAAAGTGTTCAAAATATGAGCAACAAATAAGCAATAATTTCCACAAAGTAAGCTTGTAGTAAGTTGAATAGGAAATCCTATATTATGTAGATTTGACTTTGGTACAAAGTATCTAGTAATAGATCCACCAAGAGGATCAAAAAAAAAATCACAATGATTTTTTCTAAATAACAAAAGATAATGATTTCGTGTAAGTAAAAAACAGAAATGATTTTCTGCTAGTTTAGTGTGACAGGAAACTTCTTGTTCCACGGATCCTTTAAGTCCTAAAGCAAGTATTGCAATTTCCATTTCCTGAATAGAAAGCATTCCCCAAGCTTCAAAAGGGTTTGTGGAGTAGATTGTGGACCCCATCTAAATAGAAACAGTATTTGTAAAAGCTGGTCTAGATGTCACAGCATCAATGTCCCATGTAGAGGGAATCCCTGGGTGAAAACTTTTCTCAAGTAGGCCAAACTGATACTTATTATACTTTACCACATAAACACACTCTTTAGCAACCACATCCTTTAAGGTTAAAGTTAATGTTAGCAACCCCTGCTGATTATCACTTGATGCTTCTCTAACTAACCCTATTGAAGGATCAGTAACTATTAATATGGCATTGGTAGCAAGCTCATCTATATTATTTTTGAGGCTTTTTTCAGCATGTGTCAAAATGGATCGACTCTTTCCAGGAACACCGGATGTTCTTGAAAGCCAAGTGTTCCGCATTTGATTCACTTGAGCTACATCAGTCATATCTATCTTGTTGTTTACATAAATGTTCATAAAGCGAGGATAGATACTTCCCAAATGAACACATGAACAACTAGTAATTTTTTTTGAAGGGGAGGGGGCTTTGAGCTGACTGACCAAAGGCTGAAACATGTTTTCACTGCCCACAAATGCCACTAAAAAGTGTGGAATGAATCCTTGATGAGATGGGTTAATGTCAATTGAAACTGTTGTTTGGTTGGCTACCAATGGAAAAACATTGATTCCTTGATCAAGAGTGGGAATTTCCCATCGAGGAGACTCAGCAGAGTAGTTTTCTTCAGGAATAGTGACAACTTTGTAACACAAAGCGCACTCAGTAAATACAGCAGCTAAGTGGTCTGAATTGTGTTTATGAACCCTAGTTCTCTCCTGCAAATCAGCTTCAGTTACTAATTTTACCGAAATGCTAAGACCTCTTGGCCAAGCCCACAAAACTTCTTCATCATCATAATCTTCAGAAAGAAGACTATTAAAAGGATTGTTCAATTGATGGTACAAATTTTCAATAACAGTCCATGTAGTTGTATTTTCATTTGTGGCAGTGTTAGCTTGATCAAAAGATCCTAACATATCAGTACGGCCATAATTTGAGCAACCTGTATCAGATGGGGTGTTGAAATAGGCATTGCAATAAGCTAAAGGCCCAAGTCCAGTGTTAGTGCCTTGAACGTTTTGAAATATCATGTTGCAACTATTGTTTGCCACAAAAATGTCACAACTAGAAAACTGGCTGTTTATAAAAAAAGGAGGAATTCGAACATGCCCAGCTGTAGTGCTTTGATTAGGATCTGCAGCAATAAAATTGCCACTACCGCTGTTACTACTTTGCCATACAGGATTTTTGCCTTCCTTCACTGTATTACCTTTTGCAATAAAATGCAAGCTACCCATTAATATAGCTTCATGTGGTTGACATTTACATTCTAAAATTAGTTCTCCTGACCCGTTACTGTTAATGCGTTCAAGCAATGTTAATCCAATGTTTTGAGCTCCTTTTTGATATACAGAATCAGCAATTGGAGCAAAAATATGCTTTTGCAATGAATTCTGCTGCAAACATGTTTGTAGGCCTGTATCAGTAGAAGCATCTGAAGCTGTAGTCATCCTGGCCCTGGAAAACATTTATTTAAAGATACCAGCTGAGAATGAATCCAAATAAATTGTAATTGGTTTTCGCCCTCGCCGTGCAATGTTTAAAGGAGATTTGTATCGGCCAGATTGTCGCAACGTAAAATGAAACGTGTCAACAGCTGGGCATTTGCTTGGATAAATTTTGTTCACCATTTCCTTGTCAGTATTTTTCCCTGAACCTCGCTCACCAGATGAAAAAAGGTTGGCTACAGCTGGCAAAGCACTGAGTAAAACAGGCAATAAAGGCCCAAAGAACCCACCTCTTTCTTCTGGAGTTAGTAACAACAAAACTCTATTTAAAACCGCATCAAATGCTTGCTGAAGTATTTCTGCTCCATCAAACAACTGAGCGTGTTTTTCAGCAAGTGGCCTAATTACTGAGGGTATGTCACTCAGAAAGTTTGCTATTACAGGGCGAACAACCTCCCAAATTTGGCTCACAAAACTTCCAAGCCCGGCGCCTCTGTTTTCTGAAGGGCCAATCACAGCATTTGTGATAATATTTCCCACGTCACCTAAAACGCGCTCTTTTAGGCCCTCTTTTCCTTTTTCTTGATATGCTTTTACTAAATCAGGCCCTTCTCGCATAGCATAGGAACCAACATTTTTTAGAATTTCTACACCCTTCTCTTTGACAATTGGCATCACATGTTTTTTAAAAAGATTAAATCCGCTTTTTAGAAGACTCCCAAAGCTAAATCCCCCTCTCCTCCGTCTCCTTTTGTGTTGTAACTGAGAAGCAATCCAAAATGGCCCACCGCCATGTATACGTGACATCCTGTTGATAAAAATCATGTTTTTTACAAGAGCGAAAGTTGAACGGTTGCAGACGGCCTATTTACCATCATTTTAACCGGACGGTTTGCACGATCAACAATTTTAAATGTAAATTGTTTGTAGGTACATTTGTTGTTTACGGGATGAATTGTAAAAGGAGGATAAGCTTCAACCACTGATCTACCTGGTCTGCTTGCTACAGAAATAGATGCCAATACTTTTCCTGTCTCTAAACTGTCCATTAGCTCAGAACATGTTACAAGCAAGTCTGACAATGGCCCATAGATGTCCCCATAACACTGTGCTAAATCTCCAGGTTTCACAGTGCAACATGAATATTTACCAAATTGTTTTAAAGAAGAACAATCTAAATAACCCATTTTGTGAGCTAAACTGTCAGGTAGTTCTTTATCTTCAAACAACACAGGCAAATATATTGGTTTTGATCCAACATATTGAACGTACCCTAAATGATCAAATGTAAACTGAGCTTGCCCTTGAGTAAAAATGTTCATTTCTTCAATAACCATTTGAATGGTGTTGTAAAACCCTTCTCTCAAACGCATAGCAGGTAAAAAAAGAGTCAAAACATCATCAGATGTAACATCAATAAGAGTGCCTTTTGGAATACTTTGAGATTTACAAACAACTTGCTTCAGGCCTTGTTGTTCTTCTACATCTTGAGAGCTGTGTGGTGCGCGATTAACTATTCCTAAAAGAGCTTCTAAACGATCCGGAAACAAAACCCATGTCATGCCTTTACACAATATTTCATTGTGCTCACTAATTTCAAGGTCTGCTCCGGTGCAATTAGTAAGAGTTTGCACAAATTTTTTGAGATCATATTGCCCAGCAGGTAAACATTGCTTTTTTTCACCAAAAAAAAACAGATTGCTATGATTGTCAGCAGAAATATTCATGGGCGCATTTACACATGAAAATTGCAACAAAGACATTCCTAAGTTACTGCGTCCATTTTGACCTAATTTACAGTGAAACCCACTTCCTGATATGTCAACTGTTCCCACAGATGAATTTTCATGTTCAAATACTACATAAAGCGGCCGAGGCTGCTCATTTTCCTTAATGATATAGTAATCATGCCAAGGCACTCTTTGAGAAGTAGATGCCATTAGTTCTCACATCCACGCCCAGTTCCAGTATCTTCACAGCTAAAAACAATGAACTATAAATTATTGCCGTGCCTCCAAGGCTTCAATTCTACTTGTTGCCTCTTCCAACTCAGCTTGTAAAGCAGCTACTTTCTGGTTTACAGATTCATAGTGTTGTCCCCACAGTGTTTGTGCTTCATCAATTTTGTTGTTTATGTAACGTTTGGGTAACAAAGCTTCAACAGGAATCCATTCATATCCGTTTGTCGTGCTCACACATACATAATGCTCGTTTTCAGCAGGGCTAACAAAAGCACCAGCTAAAATATATGTCTTAGCCTCAAAGTGAGATCCTGATGCAGCCAGTTCTACTTGTCTGGGACCTCCATACACCGGGTCCCCCACTACAAACAAAGAAAACAGCCATTAACCCAAAAAAGCTAATCATCCCAACTGCTGTCTACCTCAGAACCCTCAATTGCTGCTCTCCTTGATTTAATAGCTGCTTGTAATGAATCAATCATAGAAGAACTAGATCCTTCTAACTTTGGTGTGTGTATTACTTTTCGAAGGGGTTGTCCTTCTTTAATTGAAGCTAGTAGGCTTTCATGAGGTGTCATTGGCAAAGGCTCTTTTTTCTTAGGGAAAGGGTTCTTTCGTAACTTCTTTCCTTCTCGAATAGAAACTAAGATATTATCAAAACCAGTGGGAGAAGGTTTAGGCAATGAAACAGTAGGTTTAAGTGTAACACCTTTTTTTATTGAAGTAAGTAAATCATTAAGTCGGTTTTGAGGCTCTGGTATTAGCGTTTCTTTAGCTAATACAAATTCTTCTGGTATAGGAGGAAGGGGAGTAGGAGGAGGAGGAGGAGGAAAAGGAGGAGGAGAATCAGGATGGGGTAAAGGAGGAGGGGATGGTGGTCTAGGAGGACTAGCAACCTTTTCTGTATCAAGCTCACTACTTTTTAAAAGTTCAGGTTCCGCTACAGCAGGTTCATCTAGAACAGGAGGAGGTGGAGGTGGAAATTCAGCACCTGTTGGTTCTACTGCATCGTAAAAAACCTCCAAAGAGTCTTCAGGAGCATTGTTTGATTGTTTTTGAGATATTGGCAGCTTTTCATAAAGACTGTTCAGCAACTGTCCAATTCCAGGCTTTTCATATACAGTGGAAGCTGACTGTACAGGTAACACAGAAACGGAAGCAGTATTACCATTCTCAAAAACAAAAGGAATTCCGCTAGTTTTTCCAATGTTGGGTAATGCAACGCCACTGTCATCAAAACGTTCGAAATTGTTGCTAGAAGCATCAGTAACGCCAGGATTAACAGCCACCCCATGGTCACTTATTCCATGCTTAGTTAACTGGGAAGAAAGATGTTGTAATTGGTATTTGATTAAATCCAAGTCAGATGTAAAACTTTGTTTGGCAGGCTGTATTTGAACTTTAAATACAGTCTCATTACTAGGAATATGAGCCCCTAAACTACGTTGCTGCCGTTCGTTACGCACTTGTCTTATGGGTACTGATATGTAATTTACTTTGCGACTCAATCTATGCCACCGTCTAAAGCCGCCTGATCCTCGCTTTGGAATAGGTGATAACAAAAACGGTACAGTGAGCAAATTAGAAATGGTACTCATACTGGGCAAATAAGGAGATAAATTTGGTAGATAGGAAGTCCACAAACTTCCATTTGAAGAACCAGTAGGCATTGCATTTGGCCCGGGAGAAGGAGGAGGGGGAGGGCTTAAGATTTGTGGGCCAGTTGCAGTGGGATTAGCACCCGTTTGGGTAAACAACGAAGAAGCTTCGTTTGAACTAGATTTTGGAAACATGTAAGATGCAGCAGAACCAAGAAGCGGACCTCCTAAATATGTGGCGCCTGTTTGAACTAAACTAGGAATCACAAGGCCAGTGAGCAAACGACTTAATCTGTTACTAGAAGGAAGATTTTGCATTGAACCAGAAGCATCTGCTTGTTTCATGTAAGGACTGGTTTGAGAGAGAGAAATGGGACTGGATACATTAATTACAGGAGATATTGCTGTTGTTGTTGACCTTCGTACATCTCTGTAACTAGATGAATTGACAGGCACAGAAATCAAAGCCTTAGATTTCTTTAAAGCTAATTTTGTGGCCTGTTTCAACCTATATTGTTTAGGTTTTGGTGTTTTTACAGCCTGTTTGCCTCTTTTCGTAGCCGGACTACTTTGTGTAGACACAGCGTTTCGCACCCTTTTAGTAGGCCTTGATGGTACCACTTCAGGATCCTCTTTCTTGACCTTCACACTACTCCTAGTTCGATATGTCTTTCGACCCATATCTAGTATTTTTTAAACAATAATCAAAAATCATATCCAAATTGCTGTGCCTTATGTTTTGTACACTTCAAAATTAATAGCATTACTTACTAGCTTTTTCTTCACGAAAAGGTGTTTCTTCGGTGCCTTTAAAAAAAATGCTTATTGTCAACCTCTTTGTTAAATGTATTTTTTTAAATTTTGCAAAAATAATAGGAAAATACTTACAAGAAACAGGCAAAACAATTGGCACTGCAACACACTCACAGGAGGGTACAATAGCTGACTGCTCTTCTTTTTGAGATACAGAATATATCTTTAATAGTTCAGATGTTATTTGAACTTGAGCCTAAAAAAAAATAGCATACCCAAAGTACAAAAAACGTCAAACACACGTGTGTAAGCTTATGAATAGACTTTTATTATTCGGTTTCGTCAAAGCATAATGTTTAAGCAGCAAAGTCTTACTCACATGATTAGCCACACATAGTTCGAATATTCTAAACACACATAAAATGAGCACCACACAGAGTATGTACAATGAACTTTCGAAAGCCATTTGGACTGTAAAAAATATGAGAACTATGTCAGAAGTCTAAATAATGTCACACTACCACTCGTCTACAGGCAAATAAATTTCTCGAAGTATCAAATATGCCGTGCGAGATGTTTTTTTAGTAATTGGAATCAAAAGTTTGCGTACATGATCAAGTTCCACTTTTGTACCAAAGGGCCCCCCTGTGTCTCGTGTTGAAAACTCGTCAGCTTTACAAGGAGCTTCATCAGGATCAGGCGTCAAAGTGTCAAAAGACCAAGAATATTGCTCAGCCTTTTGAAAAGGATCGTAACTGTAAATAAAATCCTTTTCCCAAAAAAGTAAATCATAAAATCCAATCTGAGGTTGCAAAACTCCAATCATTTTTGCATCAAACTTAAAATTTAAATCAGGAATATGTTCTTCATTGTAATGAGTGCAATTACGCACAGCAACTGAAGATTCCCCACTTGGAGTCATGCAAACAGGAGCCGTGCACCGTTTTGAAGTTTTTCTCCAAAATCCATGATCAGAATAAGAACTTCGAAGAGTAGTTGAATACACCCACCACAATGACTGCCCACAACGGACAGCTCCTTCTTGTCTGTGGTGTTCAGCAATCTGAGCCTTTTTACACTGGAAACACGATGGCACACGAGGCAATTTTAAACAAGCAGTGTAATTGTCCCAATCAGTAGTTGTAAGTCCTTGTAAGCTTGAGGCAGTATTAGAACCATTTGCTGGTGACTGGGTTGTTGCAGTTGTGCTGATTTGCGAAGCATTCCACTTAGTACTCACAGTCCCAAATGATGAATTGCGGCCTGTTTCGTTCCAATAATATGAACTTTCATTAAAACGACTTGTTGAGTTGTCTTGGGGGCTCCATGTAGCAAATGGCAATGTTGTTAGCTGTTCTATATCAATTAAAGGCTTTCCGAGCTTTTTTGAAACTTCGTACAACCGAGAAAAAAACAGGATTAACAAAATTGTGCAAAAAAATGCACAAACGCAAGTTGTTGACACAACAAAGCAGACAAAACGGCATCTTTGGGTGTGAAAAAATCCCATATTGTTGATACTTAGAGAACTTTGATCACCTTGAGGCAATGTGCTCAGATTTTAAAATGCTCTTACTTTTTAAGTTGTGGGTTCTGATATCTGGCAACAGTGCGGAAATGGTTTTGCATTCAAAAAGGGGTAGGGGCTTCAGTGACGCATAGTATCCCCTATGGGGCTCATCTGTTCTATAGCATAAAAGGATTAGTCTGACATTCTGCATGACTGCCTACTGATTTTGCTGCCAATTTAAAAGTCTTGTCTAGATTTTTTTTCTCATGACATCTACCTTATGCAACAAAGCTGCTTAAACATTATATAATACTGTGTGTGACTTCTGTCAACTCATACATTGAAACAAAAATACTTACAGATCTAGATGTTGCAGCTAACGTCCACCTCCTGGAGTGTGTTGTGCCTGTCTGCTAAGCAATGTCCTTGCACAAATGTGCAAGGCAGTACCTGTTATGTCACATTTGTACTATTTCAAGGATCCTAATTGTGTGCAACAGCTGACTGTGTGCGTGTGAAACCTGAAACCAGCATGTAAACTTCACTGTAATTGATACTCCTTAAACTAAGGACTTGGTCATGTGGCCTAAGAAGGCCACAGAACCAGCTGACTTTTCAAAATTCTGCTTAATCTCTATTAACTCTTTCTTCTTCCCTTCCATTATCATAAAACTTTTTCTGTCTAAATACACAGCGCCACTTACTCTCCTTTTTTGCTCTTCACTAAGACCTCTGAATCTAAAATTTTTCAACCTAGATGTTTTTGCCACCATAACTAATATTTGCCAGGATGCATCAGTATTCTCCCTAGGAGGAGCACTTCCTTCAGGCCTTAACGTTCTGGGATCTGCTTTTTTAGGCCCCCTAGGAACCTTTGGAGGGCCCGCAGCTAAAAATGCACGAGACCCAGGGGTTCCTTGAGACTTTCGCCTAGCAACCTCGGTTGTTTTTTGAGCGCTTGTAGCATCTGCTGTACCACTTTGCTCTGACTCAGAGTCCTCCTCCAAATTTTCCTGTTCCATTTGATCTGTGTCCTCCTCTTCAAGCCCATCTTCTCTTCCCTCTCCCTCATTTTCCTCTATGTCTGTGTCTGTCACCTCAGAACCAGTTTCTGTATCTGCTTGACTATTATCTTCTGTTTGATTTGTTTGTTTTGCAGATTTATCAGTGCTTTCTACAATGTAAAAAGACTTTTGATGAGTAAGAGGCGGAATCTCATCACCATCATCCTCTGACCCGTGAAACGACTCAGTTGGAGCTTTACCACTTTCAGGTGTACCTGGCCGCTCCGGAGAAGTCTCTGTAGGACCCTCAGCCGAACTTGTTTCTTCTGCTTGCGGAGCATCAACTACCTCAACATTAATCTCTTCCTCCTCCTCGGGGCTGCTGGAAGCTGGACTTTGTGCAGGACCACCTTTACGCTTTCGTGCAACACGCAAACGTTTGGTCTCAGGCAACGTTGGAGACTTGTAGTAATACTCTGTATCTCCATTAGCTGTTTGAAATGACAGCCCATCAGACTGAACAGTAGTGTGCGTCATATGATAACATTTGTTACCTCCAGTGGTGGGAAAAACAATTTTGCGAAAAATACCGTTACCAGAATAATGCATTCCTGATTGCTCCTTTATTGTCCCTATTGGCAAAGTCAAAAACAGAGAAAAGTAAGAAAATGAGACACTTGGAAATGTCAAACTGCCTCCGCCCGACTCTACAACTTCTTCCAATAAGTGTACAATACTTTCTTGTTCTTCAGTTAGGCGCATCACATTTTTGGAAGCACCACTGGATGTCTTAGTTTTTCGTTTGTGTTGAGCTCGCAACATTCCTAACTCTCTTTTTGCTTGACTTAAAGCACTCTCAACTGTAAGTTGCCTGCGTTGTGATCGAGTAGTCATGATGAAGTCTGCAAAAAAAGACAAGAATGTTTGACCTTTGACTGACATTGAGGACTTTTATTCTGACACACAGATGCGCCAACTGTATTTCAAAAGAAGTACACGTCAAAAGGAATTAAGAAAAGAGCAAAAACGTGCATAATATTTAAATATGAGACATTATATTGTAAAAACGACTCATAGAGCAATACTTTCTCACAGAAGAACAACCTAAATCTATTTTAAAAAATTTTTTTTAGCTGTGTCATTGTGACTACTAAAAAACCCGTAATCATACACTTACCTTCCTCACTGGCAATCAAAGGCAAAAAAATCACGAAACACATATTAAAGCATAAAAAATTCATTTTTGCAAAGAAATCAACCTGTTTCGCTACCTGTAAAGTATCTATGATAGGTGTTGCAGAATTTATACTCAAGACTACCAACAAATTTGCACATTTGTCCACATTTAGTAAGTTTCGGGAAACATATTATCTAAGAAAAAACTGATTTACCTTAAAATAAACATCTGTTTGTCAACACATTAGGGGTACAATAAGTGGGTTCATCCCTTAACTCCTTCAGCACTTACCTGTTGTAAAAAATGTCTTTTTAACGCAAATAACCAAGCTGTTTTAAAAACAAGAACAATGTCCTCTCTAAGATAGTCAAAAATGAGAACAAAATTCTTAAGACACAAATCAAAATTGTTTTTGACACGGAAACGTGTCACAAAGATCTGGTTCCGTGTCAAAATAAAAAAATATAATGACACTGAACCGAATCCGAACCGCCCACCTTAATCCCACCGAGACTAAACCGTGTCATTGTTGTTTGCAGAAACCGAGACGGATCCGGCTCGTCTTGCAGAACGTGCGATTCGGATCCGTTTCATTTTATGGCAGTGCGCCAAACTGTGCGAGAACGCGCACTCTGCTGGGAAACGGATTCGAGTCTATTTTATAACGCGGAGCAATGCCGTGCTCCTAAACCGAGTTGTTTTATATTAAGATTCGGTTTAGTGGTCACGACTCTGATCTGTGTTAGTTTATCTTCAACTTTGAAAACTAAAGACTGTTTGTCTTAAAGAATATTTATGTAGCAAAGTTTTATTTGCAAAGTATTTTTATATGTATTACAATGTAATAAAATGTATGCAACGGTCCAGTCTCAGCGCTAAAACATTAAAAAAATACCGAGACGGATCCGTTTCGTTGCGCAAAACAACCTACTTTGAAGCAGAGATGGTTCCGTATCTGTTGTTTTTTGTGATGCGGTTCCGGCTCACCAAAATAAAAGTCCGTAAACGGATCCGACTCTTTTTGTGATACGCATCCGTTTCTTTTTGAACCGGATCCGTGTCAACGGTTTCGATCGATCTGGTTCCATATCACGGTGCAAGATGTGAGACTGATCCGTGTCATTGCCGAGTCGGTTCCGTTTATTTTATGATACTGAACCGTCTCGGCTATGAGCTGGATCCTTCTCAATGTGAAACGGATCCGTTTACAGATGAGATGGATGCGTTGCAAAATGTGGGATGGAACCATCTCACAATGAGATGGAACCGTCGCATTGCCTCAAACGTCGGGTCAAGCCTGTACGTTTTAAGTTTGCGTTTGTACACGACTATGCGTATGTATAAATATATATTATAAAATTGACAATTTTTTGTATAAATGTAAAATATTTCACACATGTGCTAAATTTTATTTGTTTTTTGAAGTAATTTGCTTTTACATTAAAAGCAAATGCTTTAAGTGGTCATTTTACCAAATTTTTAAACTTGTCTGTATATGGTATTTTACACTAAAAATTGTACACTTATTATAATGTATGTGTTTGTGTTTTTGATAAAAGCATGTGTTGCTGTTATGTGTGTACAAATTTGTGTGTGTGTGTGTATATATATATATATATATATATATATATATATATATATATATATATATATATATATATATACACATAATATGTATATTTATAAAACCTAGCTATCTGTATTTGTTTTGTTTTTTACAAATATGTTTTACAAAAAACATTATGCTTGTATATGTATGTTTCTGCACAGTGTTTGTACAATTGCATGCAGTTTTTTAAATGACCTTTGTACACAATAAAACTGATCTTTTGACCTTTTGTGCAACAATAAAATAAATTTCCAAAAACACTTTTTTGCGGTGTACTTTGTATGCTATTGTTCCTCATATTATTCTATTTTCAAATTAAAATTATTGAGGCATTTAGTGAAACTTGTTTTTTTGTTTCGTTAAGAACCTGTTCTGGGAAGTTCTAGATTAAACTGTTGACCTTGAACAAATGCTATTTAAAGGGGGGTTGCGACGGACGCTTGGTCGTTGCTATACATTAGAGCACAAAACTGTGTTTTTTTGTATTAAAAAACTGTAGTTTCAAATTACACTAATCGAAATATAATTTCTAAAAGGTATAGTGTTGTTGTGGTAAAAAAATTTGCATTGTCATATTTAGAAATTTTTTAAAAAGCGCAATATATTTAAAACCAGTAAAATTGGGTCAACTAACATGATTTTTATGTCTAGAAATCATTACGCGACAAAAAAAAACATCAAAGAATCTTTTTTAACCAAAATCTCTAAAGAATATAATAAATCTCAGCAATGAACTGAGGTGTGAAAATTTTCTCAAGGGAAACAAGTTCAATTGAGTTGGAACCGATACAAATGTGGAACTTTTAACAAATTAGCATGATATGGTTCAGTGTCACCAGATGGTCAACTGAGTCGGATCCGTCGCACATCTGCTTCGACACGGTTCCGAATCAAAAGTTTAGAAACGGTTCCATATCAATAAATTTACTTTCGTTTCGTCATTTTAATCCCGCCCACGCCGTTGCTAAGGGCGGAGCTTTTTTTAGAGTAAGGGGCAACCCACGCATGCGCGCCCAAAATGTAGGGCAATATAGAGGGGATCCCCGACTGCCGAATCTCCCAAACTTTTGCCGGCAAACCGAAAATGCGCTTGCGCACGTCATATTCACATTCACATTCGTTTTTAGGGTATTTAAAGTTTGTCAGGGCAAGTCCAGCATTATCTTCATACTGGTGGACTTGACCTGACAAACAAAGCCTAACAAGAGCGTTCAGAATGTGAAGAAAAATGTTCAGATAAGTATTTTTCTCTGTCTTTAAGTTTATGTCAAGAGGAGAGAGCTAGACTGATCTTGCTTTTGAGCAGGCAGCTCTCTCACTCTGTGAGGATGGACACCAAAGTCTCTTCAATATATAGGGGCCAGGGCTGAAATCCTATTTTTATTAGAAAATGGTTAACCACGAATACCTGCATTGACGTGCGAAGTGTCTATGTCCCATAATAAACATTCACCACAGGCAACATCAAATTAGTGTTGAAACATTTTATTTAACTTTCAGAAACTGCTTACTAATGTAACATCAGCTTTATATGCTATCAACGCTTCTATTCTTTGCTATAACAATAACAATGCCTTAAAAAAACAACAGGCAAGATGTAGCAGTTTGTTGTACTAATAGCACTAGGATGTGTTTCTGTAAATAGCTTGCAATGTTTTAAATACCTTTCTCTAAAATATAAGCATTTATAATTGTAAGAAAGTGACAATGGCAGGTAACAAAAGCTTAAAGCTAGGTAAGCATTAATCTATTTTCACAGTATCATGGCCCCTTTAAGGGGTTTCACATAGTGAATACTTATTATCTTTACATAGTAAATACTACAATCGTTTGATTAGGTATGCTTTTAAAAGCATAATATACATCAAAACTGTCAATATTGTGATGCTAACATCATTACATTTGTTTTAAAATATTCATTTGTTAAACCAAATAAGTATATACGTTTTTCAAATCAAGAAAAACCAAAGTACAAAAAAATATATTTCCCTTTTTTCTCTCTCTCTGTAACCTTTTTTTTTAAAAAAATTCAAGTATTGATTAGGTTAGGCGCCAAATTTTACCCAAAGACTAATTCATTTGCCAAAATATATCAAATGAGTGGGTGGTATGGTTAGGTACTGCCAAAATCCTCCCACTTCCACTAAGCTAACCTAAAATTACTCATTATTACCAGCAGCTGGCAAAGTCTGCTCTACTCTACCATAATATTATTACTCTATTGCTAGTAGTATTACATAACTTTTTTCAAGTAACGTTTGTATAAAGCAAAATGTGTGTAAGTAGCTGAATGAAACTCTTGGCCTATTTCCCAATCTGCTGTAAAAAAAATGCATAGCATTTCATTGCTTTTGACAGAAGGGGGAGATGTAAAATATTGTCTCAAATGCTTTTGAATTAGAAAAACCATTTTTTTCCCAGAAAGTGTTGGGCAAGATTTAAAAAAAGTGTTCAAAATATGAGCAACAAATAAGCAATAATTTCCACAAAGTAAGCTTGTAGTAAGTTGAATAGGAAATCCTATATTATGTAGATTTGACTTTGGTACAAAGTATCTAGTAATAGATCCACCAAGAGGATCAAAAAAAAAATCACAATGATTTTTTCTAAATAACAAAAGATAATGATTTCGTGTAAGTAAAAAACAGAAATGATTTTCTGCTAGTTTAGTGTGACAGGAAACTTCTTGTTCCACGGATCCTTTAAGTCCTAAAGCAAGTATTGCAATTTCCATTTCCTGAATAGAAAGCATTCCCCAAGCTTCAAAAGGGTTTGTGGAGTAGATTGTGGACCCCATCTAAATAGAAACAGTATTTGTAAAAGCTGGTCTAGATGTCACAGCATCAATGTCCCATGTAGAGGGAATCCCTGGGTGAAAACTTTTCTCAAGTAGGCCAAACTGATACTTATTATACTTTACCACATAAACACACTCTTTAGCAACCACATCCTTTAAGGTTAAAGTTAATGTTAGCAACCCCTGCTGATTATCACTTGATGCTTCTCTAACTAACCCTATTGAAGGATCAGTAACTATTAATATGGCATTGGTAGCAAGCTCATCTATATTATTTTTGAGGCTTTTTTCAGCATGTGTCAAAATGGATCGACTCTTTCCAGGAACACCGGATGTTCTTGAAAGCCAAGTGTTCCGCATTTGATTCACTTGAGCTACATCAGTCATATCTATCTTGTTGTTTACATAAATGTTCATAAAGCGAGGATAGATACTTCCCAAATGAACACATGAACAACTAGTAATTTTTTTTGAAGGGGAGGGGGCTTTGAGCTGACTGACCAAAGGCTGAAACATGTTTTCACTGCCCACAAATGCCACTAAAAAGTGTGGAATGAATCCTTGATGAGATGGGTTAATGTCAATTGAAACTGTTGTTTGGTTGGCTACCAATGGAAAAACATTGATTCCTTGATCAAGAGTGGGAATTTCCCATCGAGGAGACTCAGCAGAGTAGTTTTCTTCAGGAATAGTGACAACTTTGTAACACAAAGCGCACTCAGTAAATACAGCAGCTAAGTGGTCTGAATTGTGTTTATGAACCCTAGTTCTCTCCTGCAAATCAGCTTCAGTTACTAATTTTACCGAAATGCTAAGACCTCTTGGCCAAGCCCACAAAACTTCTTCATCATCATAATCTTCAGAAAGAAGACTATTAAAAGGATTGTTCAATTGATGGTACAAATTTTCAATAACAGTCCATGTAGTTGTATTTTCATTTGTGGCAGTGTTAGCTTGATCAAAAGATCCTAACATATCAGTACGGCCATAATTTGAGCAACCTGTATCAGATGGGGTGTTGAAATAGGCATTGCAATAAGCTAAAGGCCCAAGTCCAGTGTTAGTGCCTTGAACGTTTTGAAATATCATGTTGCAACTATTGTTTGCCACAAAAATGTCACAACTAGAAAACTGGCTGTTTATAAAAAAAGGAGGAATTCGAACATGCCCAGCTGTAGTGCTTTGATTAGGATCTGCAGCAATAAAATTGCCACTACCGCTGTTACTACTTTGCCATACAGGATTTTTGCCTTCCTTCACTGTATTACCTTTTGCAATAAAATGCAAGCTACCCATTAATATAGCTTCATGTGGTTGACATTTACATTCTAAAATTAGTTCTCCTGACCCGTTACTGTTAATGCGTTCAAGCAATGTTAATCCAATGTTTTGAGCTCCTTTTTGATATACAGAATCAGCAATTGGAGCAAAAATATGCTTTTGCAATGAATTCTGCTGCAAACATGTTTGTAGGCCTGTATCAGTAGAAGCATCTGAAGCTGTAGTCATCCTGGCCCTGGAAAACATTTATTTAAAGATACCAGCTGAGAATGAATCCAAATAAATTGTAATTGGTTTTCGCCCTCGCCGTGCAATGTTTAAAGGAGATTTGTATCGGCCAGATTGTCGCAACGTAAAATGAAACGTGTCAACAGCTGGGCATTTGCTTGGATAAATTTTGTTCACCATTTCCTTGTCAGTATTTTTCCCTGAACCTCGCTCACCAGATGAAAAAAGGTTGGCTACAGCTGGCAAAGCACTGAGTAAAACAGGCAATAAAGGCCCAAAGAACCCACCTCTTTCTTCTGGAGTTAGTAACAACAAAACTCTATTTAAAACCGCATCAAATGCTTGCTGAAGTATTTCTGCTCCATCAAACAACTGAGCGTGTTTTTCAGCAAGTGGCCTAATTACTGAGGGTATGTCACTCAGAAAGTTTGCTATTACAGGGCGAACAACCTCCCAAATTTGGCTCACAAAACTTCCAAGCCCGGCGCCTCTGTTTTCTGAAGGGCCAATCACAGCATTTGTGATAATATTTCCCACGTCACCTAAAACGCGCTCTTTTAGGCCCTCTTTTCCTTTTTCTTGATATGCTTTTACTAAATCAGGCCCTTCTCGCATAGCATAGGAACCAACATTTTTTAGAATTTCTACACCCTTCTCTTTGACAATTGGCATCACATGTTTTTTAAAAAGATTAAATCCGCTTTTTAGAAGACTCCCAAAGCTAAATCCCCCTCTCCTCCGTCTCCTTTTGTGTTGTAACTGAGAAGCAATCCAAAATGGCCCACCGCCATGTATACGTGACATCCTGTTGATAAAAATCATGTTTTTTACAAGAGCGAAAGTTGAACGGTTGCAGACGGCCTATTTACCATCATTTTAACCGGACGGTTTGCACGATCAACAATTTTAAATGTAAATTGTTTGTAGGTACATTTGTTGTTTACGGGATGAATTGTAAAAGGAGGATAAGCTTCAACCACTGATCTACCTGGTCTGCTTGCTACAGAAATAGATGCCAATACTTTTCCTGTCTCTAAACTGTCCATTAGCTCAGAACATGTTACAAGCAAGTCTGACAATGGCCCATAGATGTCCCCATAACACTGTGCTAAATCTCCAGGTTTCACAGTGCAACATGAATATTTACCAAATTGTTTTAAAGAAGAACAATCTAAATAACCCATTTTGTGAGCTAAACTGTCAGGTAGTTCTTTATCTTCAAACAACACAGGCAAATATATTGGTTTTGATCCAACATATTGAACGTACCCTAAATGATCAAATGTAAACTGAGCTTGCCCTTGAGTAAAAATGTTCATTTCTTCAATAACCATTTGAATGGTGTTGTAAAACCCTTCTCTCAAACGCATAGCAGGTAAAAAAAGAGTCAAAACATCATCAGATGTAACATCAATAAGAGTGCCTTTTGGAATACTTTGAGATTTACAAACAACTTGCTTCAGGCCTTGTTGTTCTTCTACATCTTGAGAGCTGTGTGGTGCGCGATTAACTATTCCTAAAAGAGCTTCTAAACGATCCGGAAACAAAACCCATGTCATGCCTTTACACAATATTTCATTGTGCTCACTAATTTCAAGGTCTGCTCCGGTGCAATTAGTAAGAGTTTGCACAAATTTTTTGAGATCATATTGCCCAGCAGGTAAACATTGCTTTTTTTCACCAAAAAAAAACAGATTGCTATGATTGTCAGCAGAAATATTCATGGGCGCATTTACACATGAAAATTGCAACAAAGACATTCCTAAGTTACTGCGTCCATTTTGACCTAATTTACAGTGAAACCCACTTCCTGATATGTCAACTGTTCCCACAGATGAATTTTCATGTTCAAATACTACATAAAGCGGCCGAGGCTGCTCATTTTCCTTAATGATATAGTAATCATGCCAAGGCACTCTTTGAGAAGTAGATGCCATTAGTTCTCACATCCACGCCCAGTTCCAGTATCTTCACAGCTAAAAACAATGAACTATAAATTATTGCCGTGCCTCCAAGGCTTCAATTCTACTTGTTGCCTCTTCCAACTCAGCTTGTAAAGCAGCTACTTTCTGGTTTACAGATTCATAGTGTTGTCCCCACAGTGTTTGTGCTTCATCAATTTTGTTGTTTATGTAACGTTTGGGTAACAAAGCTTCAACAGGAATCCATTCATATCCGTTTGTCGTGCTCACACATACATAATGCTCGTTTTCAGCAGGGCTAACAAAAGCACCAGCTAAAATATATGTCTTAGCCTCAAAGTGAGATCCTGATGCAGCCAGTTCTACTTGTCTGGGACCTCCATACACCGGGTCCCCCACTACAAACAAAGAAAACAGCCATTAACCCAAAAAAGCTAATCATCCCAACTGCTGTCTACCTCAGAACCCTCAATTGCTGCTCTCCTTGATTTAATAGCTGCTTGTAATGAATCAATCATAGAAGAACTAGATCCTTCTAACTTTGGTGTGTGTATTACTTTTCGAAGGGGTTGTCCTTCTTTAATTGAAGCTAGTAGGCTTTCATGAGGTGTCATTGGCAAAGGCTCTTTTTTCTTAGGGAAAGGGTTCTTTCGTAACTTCTTTCCTTCTCGAATAGAAACTAAGATATTATCAAAACCAGTGGGAGAAGGTTTAGGCAATGAAACAGTAGGTTTAAGTGTAACACCTTTTTTTATTGAAGTAAGTAAATCATTAAGTCGGTTTTGAGGCTCTGGTATTAGCGTTTCTTTAGCTAATACAAATTCTTCTGGTATAGGAGGAAGGGGAGTAGGAGGAGGAGGAGGAGGAAAAGGAGGAGGAGAATCAGGATGGGGTAAAGGAGGAGGGGATGGTGGTCTAGGAGGACTAGCAACCTTTTCTGTATCAAGCTCACTACTTTTTAAAAGTTCAGGTTCCGCTACAGCAGGTTCATCTAGAACAGGAGGAGGTGGAGGTGGAAATTCAGCACCTGTTGGTTCTACTGCATCGTAAAAAACCTCCAAAGAGTCTTCAGGAGCATTGTTTGATTGTTTTTGAGATATTGGCAGCTTTTCATAAAGACTGTTCAGCAACTGTCCAATTCCAGGCTTTTCATATACAGTGGAAGCTGACTGTACAGGTAACACAGAAACGGAAGCAGTATTACCATTCTCAAAAACAAAAGGAATTCCGCTAGTTTTTCCAATGTTGGGTAATGCAACGCCACTGTCATCAAAACGTTCGAAATTGTTGCTAGAAGCATCAGTAACGCCAGGATTAACAGCCACCCCATGGTCACTTATTCCATGCTTAGTTAACTGGGAAGAAAGATGTTGTAATTGGTATTTGATTAAATCCAAGTCAGATGTAAAACTTTGTTTGGCAGGCTGTATTTGAACTTTAAATACAGTCTCATTACTAGGAATATGAGCCCCTAAACTACGTTGCTGCCGTTCGTTACGCACTTGTCTTATGGGTACTGATATGTAATTTACTTTGCGACTCAATCTATGCCACCGTCTAAAGCCGCCTGATCCTCGCTTTGGAATAGGTGATAACAAAAACGGTACAGTGAGCAAATTAGAAATGGTACTCATACTGGGCAAATAAGGAGATAAATTTGGTAGATAGGAAGTCCACAAACTTCCATTTGAAGAACCAGTAGGCATTGCATTTGGCCCGGGAGAAGGAGGAGGGGGAGGGCTTAAGATTTGTGGGCCAGTTGCAGTGGGATTAGCACCCGTTTGGGTAAACAACGAAGAAGCTTCGTTTGAACTAGATTTTGGAAACATGTAAGATGCAGCAGAACCAAGAAGCGGACCTCCTAAATATGTGGCGCCTGTTTGAACTAAACTAGGAATCACAAGGCCAGTGAGCAAACGACTTAATCTGTTACTAGAAGGAAGATTTTGCATTGAACCAGAAGCATCTGCTTGTTTCATGTAAGGACTGGTTTGAGAGAGAGAAATGGGACTGGATACATTAATTACAGGAGATATTGCTGTTGTTGTTGACCTTCGTACATCTCTGTAACTAGATGAATTGACAGGCACAGAAATCAAAGCCTTAGATTTCTTTAAAGCTAATTTTGTGGCCTGTTTCAACCTATATTGTTTAGGTTTTGGTGTTTTTACAGCCTGTTTGCCTCTTTTCGTAGCCGGACTACTTTGTGTAGACACAGCGTTTCGCACCCTTTTAGTAGGCCTTGATGGTACCACTTCAGGATCCTCTTTCTTGACCTTCACACTACTCCTAGTTCGATATGTCTTTCGACCCATATCTAGTATTTTTTAAACAATAATCAAAAATCATATCCAAATTGCTGTGCCTTATGTTTTGTACACTTCAAAATTAATAGCATTACTTACTAGCTTTTTCTTCACGAAAAGGTGTTTCTTCGGTGCCTTTAAAAAAAATGCTTATTGTCAACCTCTTTGTTAAATGTATTTTTTTAAATTTTGCAAAAATAATAGGAAAATACTTACAAGAAACAGGCAAAACAATTGGCACTGCAACACACTCACAGGAGGGTACAATAGCTGACTGCTCTTCTTTTTGAGATACAGAATATATCTTTAATAGTTCAGATGTTATTTGAACTTGAGCCTAAAAAAAAATAGCATACCCAAAGTACAAAAAACGTCAAACACACGTGTGTAAGCTTATGAATAGACTTTTATTATTCGGTTTCGTCAAAGCATAATGTTTAAGCAGCAAAGTCTTACTCACATGATTAGCCACACATAGTTCGAATATTCTAAACACACATAAAATGAGCACCACACAGAGTATGTACAATGAACTTTCGAAAGCCATTTGGACTGTAAAAAATATGAGAACTATGTCAGAAGTCTAAATAATGTC
>NW_027651077.1:0-25275 GCF_965287045.1 Carcharhinus amblyrhynchos
CTCCATATTTATAATCACCTAAGCAGGACATCCCTGGACACCAAGGGGCAATCCAGCACGGTCAATCCACCTAACCTGCACATCATTGAGCTGCTTTGTCTTGGATGGGTGTCAAACTCCTTGAGTGTTGTTGGAGCTGCGCTCATCCAGGCAAGTGGAGAGTATTCCATCGCCTCCTGACCTGTGTGTGTAGATGGGGGATGGGCTTTGGGGAACCAGGAGTTGAATTACTCCGCAAAAGACGTGCTGGTTGGCTGCATTGGCCGTGCTAAGTTCTCTCTCAGTCTACCCGGACAGGCGCCAGACTGTGGCAACGAGGGGCTTTTCACAGTAACTTCATTGCAGTGTTAGTGTAAGCCTCCCCGTGACACTAATAAATAAACTTCAAAAAAAGAAAGGAAATCCCAGCCTCTGGCCTACTCTTGTAGCCACAGGATTTAGACGCTGCTCCAGCTAAGATTTCAGTTAAAGGTAACTCCAGGGATATTGCTAGTGGGGGATTCAGCATTGCTAATGCCATTGAATGTCAAGGGGAGATGATTAGATTCTCTCTTATTGGAAATCATCACTTCCAGGCCCTTGTGTGGCATGAATATTGTTGGCCACTTATCAGCCCAAAGTGGAATATTGTCCAGGTTTTGCCGTTTGCATACACAGAGTGCTTCAGTACTGAGGAGATGCAAATGGTCCTGGACACTGTGCAATCAGTGAACATCCCCACTTCTGACCCTGATTGTGGAGGGAGAGCCTTTGATAAAGGAGGGAGATGGTTGGGCCTTGGGGATTACCCGTGCAGCAATGCCCTGGGCCTGAGGTGAGGGGCCTCCAATAACAAACGTCCTCTGTGCCAGTTAAAGAGAAAACTCTCCAGCCCGTGGAGAGCTTTCCCCTGACTCCCAATGACTTCAACTGTGTTCAGACTCCTCAATGTGACACCCAGTCAAATCGGGCCTTGATTTCACTCCCCTCCCCAACCTCCTCTGCCTGAGTTCAGCTCTTTTGTCCACGTTTGGCCCAAGGCAAGAATGAGGCCAACAACTGAGTGTTCCTGCTGGAACCCGAACTGAGCGTTGGTGAGATGTTGTTGCTGAGTAAGGGCTGCCTTGAACACCCTCATAGAGTCGTGCAGCGCAGAAAAGGCCCACTGAGTCCACACCGACAATATCTACTACTAAAGTCACTCTAATCCCATTTTCCAGCACTTCTTATGGGGCGAAAAACTGCAGCAGGCGACGGTGCAGAGGGACCTGGGGGTCCTTGTGCATGAGTCGCAAAAACCCAGCCTGCAGGTGCAGCAGGTGGTCAGGAAGGCGAATGGGATGCTGGCCTTCATAGCGAGGGGGATTGAATATAAAAGTAGGGAGGTCTTGCTGCAGCTGTATAGGGCATTGGTGAGGCTGCAGCTGGAGTACTGTGTGCAGTTTTGGTCGCCGCACTTACGCAAGGATATTTTGGCCTTGGAGGGAGTGCAGAGGAGGTTTACTAGGCTGATACCGGAGTTGAGGGGGTTGAGCTATGAGGAGAGGCTGAATAAACTAGGCTTGTACTCGTTAGAGTTTAGAAGAATGAGGGGAGATCTCATTGAGACGTATAAGATGATGAATGGGATGGATAGGATAGAGGTGGAGAGACTCTTCCTGCTCAGAAAGGAGAGTAGGACTAGGGGGCACAGCCTCAAGATAAAAGGGGGGGCGGTTTAGAACGGAGTTGAGGAGGAACTTCTTCACTCAAAGGGTGGTGAATCTCTGGAATTCTCTGCCCGTTGAAGTGGTGGAGGCTGCCTCGCTAAATATTTTTAAGACGTGGGTTGATGGGTTTTTGATAAGCGAGGGGATTAAGGGTTATGGGGAGAGGGCGGGAATGTGGAACTGAGCCACGACAGATCAGCCATGATCTTATTGAATGGCGGGGCAGGCTCGAAGGGCTAGTTGGCCGACTCCTGCTCCTATTCCTTATGTTCTTATGTTCTTATGAATTACAACTGGATGTGACAACATTACAAAACTTTAATCCCTGTGTAGTGGTGCTGTCTGTATCAGTTGTTGGTGTGAGATAAAGTCTCTTAACTGAGAACTGTTAACTGATGAAGCTGAGATAGAACATAGAAAAAGTACAGCACAAACAAGCCCTTCAGCCCACAAGTTGCACCGATGATATCCCTACCTACCAAGCCTATCTATAACCCTCAATCCTATTAAATCCCATGTACTCATCCAGAAGTCTCTTAAAAGACCCCAGCGAGTTCGCCTCTCCCACCACCGACGGCAGCTGATTCCACTCACTCACCACCCTCTGAGTGAAAAACTTACCCCTGACATCTCCTCTGTACCTGCTCCCCAGCACCTTAAACCTGTGTCCTCTCGTAGCGACCATTTCAGCCCTGGGAAAAAGCCTCTGAGAATCCACCCTATCTATTCCTCTTCACATTTTATAAACCTCTATCAGGTCACCTCGCAACCTTTGTCCCTCCAGAGAGAAGAGTCCCAGCTCCCTCAACCTATCCTCATAAGGCATGCCTCCCAATCCAGGCAACATCCTTGTAAATCTCCTCTGCACCCTCTCAATAGCTTCCATATCCTTCCCGTAGTGAAGCGACCAGAACTGCGCACAGTACTCCAAGTGGGGTCTGACAAGGGTCTTATAAAGTTGCAGCATTACCTCCCGACTCCTAAACTCAATCCCTCGATTAATGAAGGCCAGTACACCATACGCCTTCTTGACCACATCCTCCACCTGCGAGGCCAATTTAAGAGTCCTGTGGACCCGGACCCCAAGGTCTTTCTGATCCTTAACACTGCTAAGAGTCTTAGCCTTGATATTGTACTCCTGCATCCCATCTGACCTACCAAAATGGACCACTGCACATTTATCCGTGTTGAAGTCCATCTACCACTTCTCCGCCCAGTCTTGCATCCTATCTATGTCTCGCTGCAACTTCTGACATCCCTCCAGACTATCCACAACACCACCAACCTTCGTATCGTCGGCGAACTTACTAACCCATCCCTCCACTTCCTCATCCAGGTCATTTATGAAAATGACAAACAGCAAGGGTCCTAGAACAGATCCGTGGGGCACTCCACTGGTGACCGACCTCCATGCAGAAAAAGACCCATCCACAACCACTCTCTGCCTTCTGCAGGCAAACCACTTCTGGATCCACAAGGCCAAAGGCCCTTGGATCCCATGCCCTCTCACCTTCTCAAGAAGTCTTGCATGGGGGACCTTATCAAACGCCTTCCTGAAGTCCATGTAAACCTCATCCACCGCTCTTCCTTCGTCAATGTGTTCAGTCACATTTTCAAAGAACTCGACCAGGCTCGTAAGGCACGACCTGCCCTTGACAAAGCCGTGCTGACTATTTCTGATCATTCTAAACTTCTTTAAATGTTCATAAATCCTGTCCCTCAGAATCTGCTCCATCAACTTACATAAGAGCATAAGAACATAAGAAATAGGAGCAGGAGTAGGCCATCTAGCCCCTCGAGCCTGCCCCGCCATTCAATAAGATCATGGCTGATCTGAAGTGGATCAGTTCCACTTTCCCGCTTTCTCCCCATAACCCTTAATCCCTTTGCCTACCAAAAACCTATCTACCCGTGTCTTAAAAATATTTAGCGAGGCAGCCTCCACCACTTCAATGGGCAGAGAATTCCAGGGATTCACCACCCTTTGAGTGAAAAAGTTCCTCCTCAACTCCGTTCTAAACTGCTCCCCCCCACTTTATCTTGAGGCTGTGCCCTCTAGTCCTGCTATCATTTCTAAGCAGGAAGAATCTCTCTACCTCTACCCTATCCATCCCCTTCATTATCTTATCCATCTCTAGAAGATCCCCCCTCATCCTTCTAAACTCCAACGAGTACAGACCCAGTCTATTCAGCCTCTCTTCATAGTCCAACCCCCTCATCTCCGGTATCAGCCGAGTGAACCTCCTCTGCACTCCCTCCAAGGCCAAAATATCCTTGCGCAAGTGCGGCGACCAAAACTGCACACAGTACTCCAGCTGCGGCCTCACCAGTGCCCTGTACAGTTGCAGCAAGACCTCCCTACTTTTATATTCAATCCCCCTCGCTATGAAGGCCAGCATCCCATTCGCCTTCCTGACCACCTGCTGCACCTGCAGGCTGGGTTTTTGTGACTCATGCACAAGGACCCCCAGGTCCCTCTGCACTGTAGCATGCTGCAGCTTTTCACCCTTTAAATAATAGTCCCTCCTACTATTATTTCTGCCAAAGTGGATAACCTCACACTTGCTAACACTGTATTCCATCTGCCAGGTCCTCGCCCACTTGCTCAGCCTATCCAGATCCCTCTGCAGACTTTCCACACCCTCCGCACAATTTGCTTTTCCACTCATCTTTGTGTCATCAGCAAATTTTGTCACCCTACACTCAGCCCCCTCCTCCAGATCATCTATATAAATGGTAAATAGCTGAGGCCCCAGCACCGATCCCTGGGGCACTCCACTAGTCACCAACCGCCAATCCGAATAGCATCCATTGACACCCACTCCCTGCCTCCTATTAGACAACCAACCAACTTACCAACCACTGAGATTAGACTCACCGGTCGGTAATTTCCCGGGCTATCCCTGTTCCGTTTCTTGAAAATAGGAACCACATCCGCAATCCTCCAATCCTCCGGAACCTCTCCCGTCTCAATCGACGATGCAAAGATCATCGCCAGGGGCTCTGCAATCACCTCCCTCATCTCCCACAGTAACCTGGGGTACATCCCATCCGGTCCCAGCGACTTATCTATCTTGATGCTATTCAAAACTTCCAACACATCCTCTTTCTTAACATCCACATACTCAATCTTTTCAGTCCACCGCAAACCTGTAGTACAACCTCCCAGATCACTTTCCACCGTGAATACCCAGGCAAAGTACTCATTAAGCATCTCCACTATTTCTACCGGTTCCACACAGACTTTTCCCCCTTCACCTTTTATAGGTCCTATCCCTTCTTTTCTCATCCTTTTACTCTTCACATATTTGTAGAATGCCTTGGGATTCTCCTTAATCTTACCTGCCAAGGCCTTCTCATGACCCCTTCTGTCTCTCCTAATTTCCTTTTTAAGTTCCTTCCTACAAGTCATATACTCCTCTAGATCCTTAACATCACCTCACTCTCTGAACCTATTGTATGCTTTTCTTTTCTTTTTGAACAGGTTCATTACAACTTTCGTGCACCACGGTTCCCGTAGCCTACCAAAACCTCCCTGTCTCATCGGAACGTTGCCGTGCAGAACTCGAGACAAACATTCCTTGAATATCTGCCACCTTCGTTACTTTTTCCCGAGAATACCTCCTTCCAGTTTACTCGTCTAATTTCCTGCCTGTTGGCTTCATAATTCCCCTTGCTCCAGACAAACACTTTCCTAGCTTGTCTGATCCTATCTCTTTCCAATGTTAGTGTAAAGGAGATCGAGTTATGATCACTATTCCCGAGATGCTCTCCCATTGAGAGATCTGACACCTGTCCAGGTTCATTACCCAATACCAGATCAAGTACAGCCTCTCCTCTTGTGCGCTTATCCACATACTGTGTCAGGAAACCCTCCTGAACACACCTAACAAACTCCTCCCCATCCAAACCCCTTACCCGAGGGAGATTCCAATCGATATTTGGGAAAATAACATCTCCCATCACGACAACTCTGTTATTACTACATCTCTCGAGGTTCTGTTTTCCTATCTGCATCTCAACTTCCCTGTCACTATTGGGCGGCCTATAGAAAACACCCAGCAAAGTTATCGACCCTTTGCTGTTCCTAACTTCCACCCACAGAGACTCTGTAGACAATCCCTCCACCTTCTCTGCAGCCGTGACACTGTCCCTGATCAACAGTGCCACTCCCTCCCTCTTTTGCCTCCCTCTCTGTCCTTCCTGAAGCATCTGAATCCCGGCTCCTGAAGTCCCCAGTCCTGTCCCTGAGACATCCAAGTCTTTGTAATGGCCACCACATCACATTCCCAAGCAGCGATCCACGCTCTAAGCCCATCTACTTAATTCACCACACTCCTGGCGTTAAAATAGACACATCTCAGACCCTCAGTCTGAGCGCTCCCCTTCTCCATCACCTGCCTATCCTCCCTCTCACACTGTCGACAGTTCTTCTCTATTTGTGAGCTATTGTCATCGCTCCCAGTCACCTCATCTCGATTCCCTCCCCGCAACCATTCCAGTTTAAAGTCCCCCTGGTACCCATGGCCAACCTTCCCGGCAGGATATCGGTCCCCCTGGGATTCAAGTGCCACCCGTCTTTATTGTACAGGTCACACCTGCCCCTAAAGAGCTCCCAATGATCCAGGAACCGGAATCCCTGCCCCCCGCTCCAATCCCTCAGCCATGCATTCACCCTCCACCTCATTCCATTCCTGCTCTCCCTTTCCCATGGCACAGGCAGCAATCCCGAGATTACTACCTTCGCGTTCCTCTTTCTCAGCTGTCTACCTAACTCTCTATATTCTCTTTTCATACGAAATAGATAACTTGGTTTGTTGGATGAATTGTACGGGGCCTGAGATCAGTATCTGCCTTTGTGTTTTGCCTCTGAGTGTTTCCATGTGATGTTGACTCCTTTCCAGGAGAGTGCACTCAGTCACGTAGTGAAAGCTATACTGAAAAAGGCTTGTCATCCTGCATTCCAAAATAGCAACAAGTGTGGCCTGTTTCTCCAATCAGTCACATACTAAAACAACCTCCCTCACATGACTGTATTGTGCTGTGAACAACAGACTTTTAAAGATGACTTTGAGAGTGAAGGGGATAAGGTCGTGTTAGCTAATTGAGCTAATATAGCAACTCCTTCCAGTCATTCATTCATGGGGTGATGTTAATCGCTAATGTGAAGCGATGCTGAGGTTCATCTCCCATATTGTACTTACACATTGCACGAGCTGTCCCACGGACACAGCTCACTCACCGTGATGTGTCGGCATTCTCGTCCTCCCAGACACAGACAGCACTGACCCTCCCCCGGGTACAGACAGCACTGACCCTCCCCCAGACACAGACAGCACTGACCCTCCCCCAGGTACAGACAGCACTGACCCTCCCCCAGACACAGACAGCACTGACCCTCCCCCCGGGTACAGACAGCACTGACCCTCCCCCGGGTATAGACAGCACTGACCCACCCCCGGGTACAGACAGCACTGACCCTCCCCCAGACACAGACAGCACTGACCCTCCCCCGGGTACAGACAGCACTGACCCTCCCCCGGGTACAGACAGCACTGACCCTCCCCCAGACACAGACAGCACTGACCCTCCCCCCGGGTACAGACAGCACTGACCCTCCCCCCGGGTACAGACAGCACTGACCCTCCCCCCAGACACAGACAGCACTGACCCTCCCCCAGACACAGACAGCACTGACCCTCCCCCAGACACAGACAGCACTGACCCTCCCCCGGGTACAGACAGCACTGACCCTCCCCCAGACACAGACAGCACTGACCCTCCCCCAGACACAGACAGCACTGACCCTCCCCCCAGACACAGACAGCACTGACCCTCCCCCCGGGTACAGACAGCACTGACCCTCCCCCCAGACACAGACAGCACTGACCCTCCCCCAGACACAGACAGCACTGACCCTCCCCCGGGTACAGACAGCACTGACCCTCCCCCAGACACAGACAGCACTGACTCTCCCCCAGGTACAGACAGCACTGACCCTCCCCCGGGTACAGACAGCACTGACCCTCCCCCCGGGTACAGACAGCACTGACCCTCCCCCAGACACAGACAGCACTGACCCTCCCCCCGGGTACAGACAGCACTGACCCTCCCCCAGACACAGACAGCACTGACCCTCCCCCGGGTACAGACAGCACTGACCCTCCCCCAGACACAGACAGCACTGACCCTCCCCCGGGTACAGACAGCACTGACCCTCCCCCGGGTACAGACAGCACTGACCCTCCCCCAGGTACAGACAGCACTGACCCTCCCCCAGGTACAGACAGCACTGACCCTCCCCCAGACACAGACAGCACTGACCCTCCCCCAGGTACAGACAGCACTGACCCTCCCCCAGACACAGACAGCACTGACCCTCCCCCGGGTACAGACAGCACTGACCCTCCCCCCGGGTACAGACAGCACTGACTCTCCCCCGGGTACAGACAGCACTGACCCTCCCCCCGGGTACAGACAGCACTGACCCTCCCCCAGACACAGACAGCACTGACCCTCCCCCCGGGTACAGACAGCACTGACCCTCCCCCCAGACACAGACAGCACTGACCCTCCCCCCGGGTACAGACAGCACTGACCCTCCCCCCAGACACAGACAGCACTGACCCTCCCCCCGGGTACAGACAGCACTGACCCTCCCCCCAGACACAGACAGCACTGACCCTCCCCCAGACACAGACAGCACTGACCCTCCCCCAGACACAGACAGCACTGACCCTCCCCCCAGACACAGACAGCACTGACCCTCCCCCCGGGTACAGACAGCACTGACCCTCCCCCCAGACACAGACAGCACTGACCCTCCCCCGGGTACAGACAGCACTGACCCTCCCCCAGACACAGACAGCACTGACCCTCCCCCGGGTACAGACAGCACTGACCCTCCCCCAGACACAGACAGCACTGACTCTCCCCCAGGTATAGACAGCACTGACCCTCCCCCGGGTACAGACAGCACTGACCCTCCCCCGGGTACAGACAGCACTGACCCTCCCCCGGGTACAGGCAGCACTGACCCTCTCCCCAGACACAGACAGCACTGACCGTCCCCCCGGGTACAGACAGCACTGACCCTCCCCCAGACACAGACAGCACTGACCCTCCCCCGGGTACAGACAGCACTGACCCTCCCCCAGACACAGACAGCACTGACTCTCCCCCAGGTATAGACAGCACTGACCCTCCCCCGGGTACAGACAGCACTGACCCTCCCCCCGGGTACAGACAGCACTGACCCTCCCCCGGGTACAGGCAGCACTGACCCTCTCCCCAGACACAGACAGCACTGACCGTCCCCCCGGGTACAGACAGCACTGACCCTCCCCCGGGTACAGGCAGCACTGACCCTCCCCCAGGTACAGGCAGCACTGACCCTCCCCCAGGTACAGACAGCACTGACCCTCCCCCGGGTACAGGCAGCACTGACCCTCCCCCAGACACAGACAGCACTGACCCTCCCCCCGGGTACAGACAGCACTGACCCTCCCCCGGGTACAGACAGCACTGACCCTCCCCCAGACACAGACAGCACTGACTCTCCCCCAGGTATAGACAGCACTGACCCTCCCCCGGGTACAGACAGCACTGACCCTCCCCCCAGACACAGACAGCACTGACCCTCCCCCAGACACAGACAGCACTGACCCTCCCCCAGACACAGACAGCACTGACCCTCCCCCCGGGTACAGACAGCACTGACCCTCCCCCGGGTACAGACAGCACTGACCCTCCCCCCGGGTACAGACAGCACTGACCCTCCCCCCGGGTACAGACAGCACTGACCCTCCCCCGGGTACAGACAGCACTGACCCTCCCCCCGGGTACAGACAGCACTGACCCTCCCCCAGACACAGACAGCACTGACCCTCCCCCCGGGTACAGACAGCACTGACCCTCCCCCGGGTACAGACAGCACTGACCCTCCCCCGGGTACAGACAGCACTGACCCTCCCCCGGGTACAGACAGCACTGACCCTCCCCCAGACACAGACAGCACTGACCCTCCCCCCGGGTACAGACAGCACTGACCCTCCCCCCAGACACAGACAGCACTGACCCTCCCCCAGACACAGACAGCACTGACCCTCCCCCCGGGTACAGACAGCAGTGACCCTCCCCCGGGTACAGACAGCACTGACCCTCCCCCGGGTACAGACAGCACTGACCCTCCCCCGGGTACAGACAGCACTGACCCTCCCCCAGACACAGACAGCACTGACCCTCCCCCCGGGTACAGACAGCACTGACCCTCCCCCCAGACACAGACAGCACTGACCCTCCCCCAGACACAGACAGCACTGACCCTCCCCCGGGTACAGACAGCACTGACCCTCCCCCCAGACACAGACAGCACTGACCCTCCCCCAGACACAGACAGCACTGACCCTCCCCCCGGGTACAGACAGCACTGACCCTCCCCCGGGTACAGACAGCACTGACCCTCCCCCCGGGTACAGACAGCACTGACCCTCCCCCCAGGTACAGACAGCACTGACCCTCCCCCGGGTACAGACAGCACTGACCCTCCCCCAGGTACAGACAGCACTGACCCTCCCCCCGGGTACAGACAGCACTGACCCTCCCCCGGGTACAGACAGCACTGACCCTCCCCCAGGTACAGACAGCACTGACCCTCCCCCCGGGTACAGACAGCACTGACCCTCCCCCGGGTACAGACAGCACTGACCCTCCCCCAGGTACAGACAGCACTGACCCTCCCCCCGGGTACAGACAGCACTGACCCTCCCCCGGGTACAGACAGCACTGACCCTCCCCCGGGTACAGACAGCACTGACCCTCCCCCGGGTACAGACAGCACTGACCCTCCCCCAGGTACAGACAGCACTGACCCTCCCCCCGGGTACAGACAGCACTGACCCTCCCCCGGGTACAGACAGCACTGACCCTCCCACGGGTACAGACAGCACTGACCCTCCCCCGGGTACAGACAGCACTGACCCTCCCCTGGGTACAGACAGCACTGACCCTCCCCCCGGGTACAGACAGCACTGACCCTCCCCCGGGTACAGACAGCACTGACCCTCCCACGGGTACAGACAGCACTGACCCTCCCACGGGTACAGACAGCACTGACCCTCCCCCCAGGTACAGACAGCACTGACCCTCCCCCAGCCCGGGAAACAGGCCCTTCGGCCCAACGAGCCCACGGTGCCATCTCAACACCACCAGTCCCCCTCTCCACCCACGACCCCTGTCTAATGTTTTATGGCCATCCAGATTGAGGGAAAACAGATTTAGGGACAATTTATTCCTGCCAATCAGCCTAACAGCACATCTTTGGGGTGTGGGAGGAAACCGGAGCACCCGGAGAAAACCCACGCAAGCACGGGGAGAATGCGCAAACTCCCACAGACACCGGCCCAAATCCATGTATCTGCACAGCAAAGAGTGATAGTCACTGAGCTGTCGTCTTGTCCAGTATCTGGTCCAGTTTAGGCACACACTAACGACATGAAGCACTAGGCCAATCTCGAACAACCAAGAGCAGCCCTAGTACGACCCATCGCGTGTATGCCCCTCGTTGAACACGAGGCGGACCGACTTATAACCTGTGAATGAAAAGAGAAAAACAAACATTATTATCATACTATACCCATTTACATTTCAAGGGACGCCCCAATGCAAATGACCCTTATTTAAAAGGTTCTCCTATATCCACCCATCTCCAACCCACTCATGTGCCTGTCTAAGTTACTCTTAAAGGACTCTAGCGTGTTTGCCTCCACCACCTTACTTGGCAGAGCATTCCATACCCCCACTACCCTCTGTGTGAAAAACCTCCCTCTAATATCTGTGTTATACCTCTCCCCCCTCACCTTAAGTCCATGGCCCCTTGTCCTACGTGTCTCTATCATAGGAAATAGCTTACCTCTGTTTACTCTATCTATACCCTTCATAATCTTATATACCTCTATTAGATCCCCCCTCAGTCAGCGTCTTTCAAGGGAAAAGAGCCCCAATTTCTTCAATCTTTCCTCATAACCCAGTCCTTCCATACCAGGCAACGTCCTGGTAAACCTCCTCTGCACTCTCTCCAGAGTCTCCACGTCCTTCCGGTAGTAAGGCGACCAGAACTGGACACAGTACTCCAAATGCAGCCTAACCAACATTCTGTACAACTGCAACATTAGACTCCAGCTCTTATATTCTATACCCCTTCCTATAAAGGCTAACATACCATAGGCTTTCTTCACCACAGTCTCCACGTGCACTGCCACCTTCAAAGACTTGTGCACTTGCACCCCCAGGTCTCGCTGTGATTCTATACTCCTTACAGACTTACCCTTTATCATATAACTCCCCCCTACATTATTCCGGCCAAAATGCATCACCTCACATTTATCCAGATTAAATTCCATTTGCCATGTATCTGCCCAATCAACCAGCCTATCAATATCCCGTTGTATTGCCAGACACTGCTCCTCACTGCCCGCCAATCCAGCCATCTTGGTGTCATCAGCAAATTTGCTGATCACACCACCTACTCCCTCTTCCAAATCATCTATATACACTACAAAGAGAAGAGGTCCCAGTACTGAGCCCTGCGGCACACCACTAGTGACAGACCTCCAGCTAGAAAAAGACCCCTCCACAACTACTCTCTGACTCCTCTTTGCAAGCCAGTTCTCTACCCATCTAGATACCTGACCACATATCCCATGAGCTTTAATCTTCTGTACCAACCTACCATGAGGGACTTTGTCAAACGCCTTACTGAAATCCATATAGACGACATCAACGGCTCGTCCTTCGTCAACCGTTTTTGTCACCTCCTCAAAAAATTCTACCAGATTTGTAAGGCAAGACTTCCCCTTAACAAAGCCATGCTGCGTATCCTTAATCAGATCGCAATGCTCCTAGTGCGCATACATCCTATCCCTAAGAATCCTCTCCATCAACTTACCTACCACTGACGTTAAACTCACCGGCCTATAGTTACCCGGGCTATCCCTCCTACCCTTTTTAAACAACGGTACCACGTTAGCTATCCTCCAGTCCTCTGGGACCTCACCTGTGTCCAAAGAAGAGACAAAGATTCGCGTCAGTGGCCCAGCAATCTCATCCCTCGCCTCTCTAAGCAGCCTAGGATAAATGCAATCAGGCCCCGGAGATTTATCGGTTTTAATGCCCTCTAAAAGCCCTAACACTTCTTCCCTCGTAATCGATAGATCTTTCAATCGGTCTACCGCTCCCTCAATGACCGTACTAGACATCAAGCCCCTCTCCTTCGTGAATACCGACGCAAAGTATTTGTCAGGTAAGTGGGGAGCTCTGATCACAAACAGGGTATATAAAGACACAAACTCAGTTTACAAAATAATGATTGGAATGTGAGTCTTTACAGGTAATCAAGTCTTAAAGGTACAGACAATGTGAGTGGAGAGAGGGTTAAGCACAGGTTAAAGAGATGTGTATTGTCTCCAGACAGGACAGTTAGTGAGATTTTGCAAACCCAGGCAAGTCGTGGGGGTTACAGATAGTGTGACATTCGGCCTCTGATCTTCGGGTAAATGTTCTCCAAGGCGGCCTTCACGACACACGACAGCGCAGAGTCGCTGAGCAGAGACTGATAGCCAAGTTCCGCACACATGAGGACGGTCTCAACCGGGACCTTGGGTTCATGTTGCACTATCTGTAACCCCCGTGACTTGCCTGGGTTTGCAAAATCTCACTTACTGTACTGTCTGGAGACAATACACATCTCTTTAACCTGTGCTTAACCCTCTCTCCACTCACACTGTCTGCACCTTTAAGACTTGATTATCTGTAAAGACTGGCATTCTAATCAGTATTCTGTACACTGTGTGTGTGTCCTTATATGTCCTGTTTGTGATCAGAATTCCCCACTCACCTGATGAAGGAACAGCATTCCGAAAGCTTGTGGCGTTTACTATGGAATAAACCTGTTGGATTTTAATCTGGTGTTGTGAGACTTCTTACTGAGTTTCCCCCCGGGTGCAGACGGCACTGACTCTCTCCCCAGCACAGACAGCACTGACCTTTCCGAGTGCAGATGGCGCTGACCCTCAGTCACAGATGGCACTGACCGTTTCCCCAGGTGAGACAGCACTGACCCTTCCGGACACAGGCAACACTGACCTTAGCGGGCACAGGTGGCACTGACTCTCTCGGGCACAGAGCGCACTGAACTCCATTCAATTAGAAGTAGCTCAGGACTAATTATCCACCTCAACTTCTCTCACCCAAGTTTCCACCCTATCACCTGATATCACTATTCTGCAGAAATATCTCAATTACTGTCTTGAACACACTCAATAACAGAACTTCGAAAGCCATCTGAGGTGGGGAATTCCAAAGATTCACCACCCCGCCCCTTGAGATATTAAAGAGTTAGTGCCCACTGTGGAAGGCAAGGTGAACTATTGGGCTTGGCAAGAACAGCAGAGAAACAGCTCTGGGGAGGGGGGGTCTTCTGTTTGGGAGGCGAACGAGATGTTCACTGCACCCCATAAAGAGGTGACAGCCAGAACTGGATATTATAATGCAAACGTCACTGGAAAAAAACCCTCAGGGCTCTGCAGGGATTTGAACCAAGGATGTCCGATTTAGTGGGCAGGTGCTTTAACCAACTGAGCCACAGAGCCTGTGCACGTGGGAGCAAACTGACAAACCAGGTTAACCACAGGCTCCAGCTTGCAGAGCCCAGCTGGGCTGTGAGTCTAGCTGAGTACGTGGTAATGTTCTCTTTTGCGCTAACACGTGGCATATTTTAAAGACATTATGCTTGTGTTCTGATGGGTGAGGGTTGTAAGTAAATGTGTATTTTAATAGGATGTTCTTTCTGACACAGCCATTCCTGTAACTGCTTGTTTTTGATGGAATCGGGTGATATGTGTTTAAATCTTGTTTGAAATCACTTCTACCCGATGGGATTGTAAACTGTGTAAAAGGGGTTGTTGCTTTGGGTGCTTTTTACTAACTGACTGAGTGGAGGTTAAATAGTAAAGGTTCGCTAGCCGACATATGTAGGACAAATAAAGAACACTGATTCTGACAATGGTTGGTATTTGAACTAAAGGAACAAAGAACAGAGAACAATACGCACAGGAACAGGCCCTCTGGCCCCTCCAAACCTGCACCCATCATGTGTTCTTAACTAGACCATCCGTTTGTATCCCTCTATTCCCAGTCTGTTCATGTGGCTATCTAAATAAGTCTTAAATGATCCCAGCGTGTCTGCCTCAACCACCTTGCTTGGTAATGCATTCCAGGACCCCACCCTCTGTGTAAAATATGTCCCCCACAGATCCATAGTGAGCCTTGCCCGCCCCCCCTTCGCTTGAACTTGTGACCCCTTGTGTTTGTCATTTCCAACCTTGGAAAAAGCTTCCCACTGTTCACCCTATCTATACCCTTCATAATTTTATAAACTTCTATTAGGTTGCCCCTCAACCTCCGTCTTTCCAGGGGGAACAATCCCAGTTTACCCAATCTCTCCTCATAGCTAAGACCCTCCAAACCAGGCAACATCCTGGTAAACCTCCTCTGCACTCTCTCCAAAGCCTCCATGTCCTTCTGGTAGTGTGGTGACCAGAACTGGATGCAGTACTCCAAATGTGGCCTAACCAACATTCTATATAGCTGCAACATCACATGCCAACTTTTATACTCTATGCCCCGTCCAATAAAGGCAAGCATGCCATATGCCTTCTTCACCACCTTCTCCACCTGTGCTGCCACCTTTAAGGATCTGTGGACTTGCACACCCAGATCCCTCTGTGTGTCTATACTCCTGATGGTTGTGCCATTTATTGTGTAGCTCCCCCCAGCATTAGATCTACCAAAATGCATCACTTCGCATTTATCTGGATTAAATTCCTTCTGCCATTTCTCCACCCAATTTTCCAGCCTGTCTATATCCTGCTGTACTCTCTGACAATGTTCATCACTATCCGCAACTCCGACAATCTTTGTGTCGTCCACAAACTTACTAATCAGACCAGCTACATCATCTTCCAAATTACTTATATATATCACAAACAGGAGAGGTCCCAGTACAGAGTCCTGTGGAACACTAGTCACAGACCTCCAATCAGAAAAAAACCCCTCCACTGCTACCCTCTGTCTTCTATGGCCAAGCCAGTTCTGTAGCCATCTAGTTAGTTCACCTTTGCTCCCGTGAGATTTAACCTTTTGCACCAGCCTGCCATGAGGGTCCTTGTCAAATGCTTTACTAAAATCCATATACACGACATCCATGGCCCTTCCCTCGTCAATCATTTTTGTCTCCTCCTCATAAAACTCAACCAAATTTGTGAGGCATGACCTCCCTCGTACAAAACCATGTTGTCTATCGCTAACGAGACTATTCAGTTGTAAATATGTATAGATCCTATCTCTAAGAATCTTCTCCAACAATTTCCCGACCACGGACATCAAGCTCACTGGCCTATAGTTACCCGGGTTATCCTTACTACCCTTCTTAAATAACGGGACCACGTTTACCATCCTCCAATCCTCTGGGACCTCACCTGTGTTCAATGAACAAAGATTTCTGTTAGAGGCCCAGCAATTTCATCTCTTGTCTCTCTCTCAGTAATCTAGGACAGATGCCATTTGGTCTTGAGGATTTGTCCACCTTAATACTTCCTAAAACACCTACTACTTCCTCCCTTGTAATTGTGATTTGTTCTAACGGGTCTACACATCCCTCTGAGACGCTACTAATCAATGTATCCCTCTCCTTTGTGAATACTGATGCAAAGTATTCATTTAGGATCTCACCTACTTCCTTGGGTTCTAAGCATAATTCCCCTCTTTCGTTCTTGAGAGGTCCGACTCTTTCTCTGACAACCCTCTTGCTCCTAACATATGGATAAAATGCCTTGGGATTCTCCTTAATCCTGTCTGCTAAAGACATTTCGTGACCACTTTTTGCACTTCTAACTCCCTGTTTGAATTCTTTTCTACTTTCTCTATATTCCTCCATTGCTCCATCTGTTTTTAGCTGTCTGGACCTAATGTAAGCCTCTTTTTTCTTTTTTAGTTTTGCTGCACCTGCGCAAGGATATTTTGGCCCTGGAGGGAGTGCAGAGGAGGTTTACTAGGCTGATACCGGAGTTGAGGGGATTGAGCTATGAGGAGAGGCTGAATAAACTAGGCTTGTACTCGTTAGAGTTTAGAAGAATGAGGGGAGATCTCATTGAGACGTATAAGATGATGAATGGGATGGATAGGATAGAGGTGGAGAGACTCTTCCCGCTCAAAAAAGACAGTAGGACTAGGGGGCACAGCCTCAAGATAAAGGGGGGGCGGTTTAGAACGGAGTTGAGGAGGAACTTCTTCACTCAAAGGGTGGTGAATCTCTGGAATTCTCTGCCCGTTGAAGTGGTGGAGGCTGCCTCGCTAAATATTTTTAAGAAGCAGGTTGATGGGTTCTTGATAAGAGAGGGGATTAAGGGTTATGGGGAGAGGGCGGGAAAGTGGAACTGAGCCACAACAGATCAGCCATGATCTTATTGAATGGCGGGGCAGGCTCGAAGGGCTAGATGGCCTACTCCTGCTCCTCTTTCTTATGTTCTTATGTTCTTTGTATCAAGGATGGAAGAGTCTTGCGGAAAATGAATGTAGCACTGTAACTCCACCTCCTGGATCCCTCTGCCTGCCTTCCAGCCAACACCCCCTGGTCCCTGACCACTAGCCGAATTCAAGGTACATAAGAACATAAGAAATAGGAGCAGGAGTAGGCAATCTAGCCCCTCAAGCCTGCCCCGCCATTCAATAAGATCATGGCTGATCTGAAGTGGATCAGTTCCACTTTCCCGCTTTCTCCCCATAACCCTTAACTCCCCTGTCTATCAGAAACCTATCTACCCGTGACTTAAATATATTTAGCGAGGCAGCCTCCACCACTTCAACGGGCAGAGAATTCCAGAGATTCACCACCCTTTGAGTGAAGAAGTTCCTCCTCAACTCCAATCTAAACTGTCCCCCCCCTTATCTTGAGGCTGTGCCCTCTAGTCCTGCTATCCTATCTAAGCGGGAAGAATCTCTCTACCTCTACCCTATCCATCCCCTTCATTATCTTATACGTCTCTATAAGATCCCCCCTCATCCTTCTAAACTCCAATGAGTACAGACCCAGTCTATTTAGTCTCTCTTCATAGTCCAGCCCCCTCATCTCCGGTATCAGCCTAGTGAACCTCCTCTGCACTCCCTCCAAGGCCAATATATCCTTGCGCAAATGCGATGACCAAAACTGCACCCAGTACTCCAGCTGTGGCCTCACCAGTGCCCTGTACAGTTGCAGCAAGACCTCCCTGCTTTTATATTCAATCCCCCTCGCTATAAAGGCCAGCATCCCATTCGCCTTCTTGATCACCTTCTTGAAGGTATTTAGTCTAAGGGGTGTGACTGTCTCCTGGAACACAGTGTCCAGGTTTCTCTCCCCCTCCCTGATGTGTTGCAGCATCCAAAGCTCAGAATCCAGCTCATCCACTCCGAGCCAGAGTTCCTCAAGCAACCAACACTCATTAGGGTGGTACGGCAGCACGGTGGGTTAGCACTGCTGCCTCACAGCACCAGGGACCCAGGTTCAATTCCTGGGTCACTGTCTGTGTGGAGTTTGCACGTTCTCCTCGTGTCTGCTTGGGTTTCCTCCGGGTGCTCCGGTTTCCTCCGGAGCTGTGCGGGTTCGTTGCATTGGCCAGGCTAAATTGCCCCTTAGTGTTGAGGGCTATGTAGGGTAGAGGGATTAGCGGGGTAAATATGTGGAGTTATGGGGATAGAGCCTGGGTGGGATTGTTGTCCGTGCTGACCCGATGGGCCAAATGGCCTCACATGCACTGTAGGATTTCTATGATTCTGTGATTATTACAGACACTGGGAACCACAATGGGGTCCACCAGCCCCACATCATATACGAGATGGAGGGTCACATCACCTAACCCTCCATCTCTATTTTATTTAATTAGTTTTTAATTTAGGTTTTAAATGTTTTTAAAAAGTTATCGATCTCCTGTTCCCTCGGTCTCATCCCAATGTCCAAGCAGTAATTTCAATGGATTTTCAAATTTAGTACAACTCCCTGTTAGCCAATCAAATCACAGCCCTCCTGTGGAATCACTTTTAATTTTTTTTAGTCCAAATTCAATCTCAGTCTCAGAGAATCAAGAATAACACTTACTGCCCAATCAGCACGCTCCCTTACTGCCCAATCAGCACGCTCCCTTACTGCCCAATCAGCACTCTCCCTTACTGCCCAATCAGCACGCTCCTTTACTGCCCAATCAGCACGCTCCCTTACTGCCCAATCAGCACGCTCCCTTACTGCCCAATCAGCACTCTCCCTTCCTGCCCAATCAGCACTCTCCCTTCCTGCCCAATCAGCACTCTCCCTTACTGCCCAATCAGCACTCTCCCTTACTGCCCAATCAGCACGCTCCCTTACTGCCCAATCAGCACGCTCCCTTACTGCCCAATCAGCACTCTCCCTTACTGCCCAATCAGCACGCTCCCTTACTGCCCAATCAGCACTCTCCCTTCCTGCCCAATCAGCACGCTCCCTTCCTGCCCAATCAGCACTCTCCCTTACTGCCCAATCAGCACTCTCCCTTACTGCCCAATCAGCACTCTCCCTTACTGCCCAATCAGCACTCTCCCTTCCTGCCCAATCAGCACTCTCCCTTCCTGCCCAATCAGCACTCTCCCTTACTGCCCAATCAGCATGCTCCCTTACTGCCCAATCAGCATGTTCCCTTTCTGCCCAATCAGCACTCTCCCTTACTGCCCAATCAGCACTCTCCCATACTGCCCAATCAGCACTCTCCCTTACTGCCCAATCAGCACGCTCCTTTACTGCCCAATCAGCACGTTCCCTTACTGCCCAATCAGCACTCTCCCTTACTGCCCAATCAGCACTCTCCCTTACTGCCCAATCAGCACGCTCCTTTACTGCCCAATCAGCACGTTCCCTTCCTGCCCAATCAGCACTCTCCCATACTGCCCAATCAGCACTCTCCCTTACTGCCCAATCAGCACGCTCCTTTACTGCCCAATCAGCACGTTCCCTTACTGCCCAATCAGCACTCTCCCTTACTGCCCAATCAGCATGCTCCCTTACTGCCCAATCAGCACTCTCCCTTCCTGCCCAATCAGCACTCTCCCTTCCCGCCCAATCAGCACTCTCCCTTACTGCCCAATCAGCACTCTCCCTTACTGCCCAATCAGCACTCTCCCTTACTGCCCAATCAGCACTCTCCCTTGGATCCCCTGCTACCTGTTTAACCCAATCCCAGGAGCGCTGCTCAGGTTCAGGCCCCACTCACCCTGCAGCCTGTAAAACATCTCCTTGAAACCTTTCCCCACGCACCTTAAACCCCGGTCCCCAGGACTTCAACTTTCTCCCCTTGGAAAGAGTATCTGACTATCCACTCTGTCCGTGCCCCTCATAATCTTGTAAACCTCGATCAGGTCACCCCTCAACCTCCATCGTTCCAGTGAGAACTAACCGAGTTTACCCAACACCTCCTCATAGCGAATACCCTCCGGAACAGGCAACGCCCTGGTAAACCTCTTCTGTACCCTCTCCAAAGCCTCCACTTACACACTCCTCCAGTGAAGTCTTTTATCCTGGCACCAGGGAGGAACTGCACCATGGGAGACCTCTGCTGCCAACTGTCTATCCCACAATGATTGTCTCCTCTATGGTCACTGCATTTCTGCATTCTCCTCTGTACAATAACCTTCCCCATGGAGCCTTGGATGTGCTCCAGACTGTGTTGCGAATATCTGGTTTGTGTTAATATTTTAGAAGTAAGTTACAGTTGTAAAGATAAGGTAATTAAAGTGCTGTGGGCTTTAGAGATTGCCAGCAATCCTAAGAATCCTAAAGCAGTGCTTAAAGTTGATCCATGTTTGTAAAATAAAGTCAGAACAGAAGATATTAATCAAGTGGTTTTAACTGAGGAACTGGAGCCCTGATGTCTGCAATGTTTGCAGCCCAGAGAGATGCTTTGTTTTGCAAGGTAGAGCTAAATTAGTTTTAAAACATTCAGTAAATGCCAAAAGATTGCAAAGGTTGCAAAACCCATTTTGCTACAGAAGGTTAGGGTGCATGGAGTTGGGGGTAGGGTGTTAGCGTGGATAGAGGATTGGCTGTCTAATAGGAGGCAGAGAGTGGGGGTCAATGGGTGCTATTCTGGTTGGCGGTTGGTGACTAGTGGAGTGCCCCAGGGATCGGTGCTGGGGCCTCAGCTATTTACCATTTATATAGATGATCTGGAAGAGGGAGCTGAGTGTAGAGTGTCAAAATTTGCTGATGACACGAAGATGAGTGGAAAAGCAAATTTTCCAGCGGAGGGTGTGGAAAGTCTGCAGAGGGATCTGGATAGGCTGAGCGAGTGGGTGAGGACCTGGCAGATGGAGTACAATGTTAGCAAGTGTGAGGTTATCCACTTTGGCAGGAATAATAGTAGGAGGGATTACTATTTAAAGGGCGAAAAGCTGCAGCATGCTACGGTGCAGAGGGACCTGGGGGTCCTTGTGCATGAGTCGCAAAAACCCAGCTTGCAGGTGCAGCAGGTGGTCAGGAAGGCGAATGGGATGCTGGCCTTCATAGCGAGGGGGATAGAATATAAAAGCAGGGAGGTCTTGCTGCAACTGTACAGGGCACTGGTGAGGCCGCAGCTGGAGTACTGTGTGCAGTTTTGGTCGCCGCACTTGCACAAGGATATTTTGGCCTTGGAGGGAGTGCAGAGGAGGTTCATTCGGCTGATACCGGAGATGAGGGGGGTTGGACTATGAAGAGAGACTAAATAGACTGGGTCTGTACTCGTTGGAGTTTAGAAGGATGAGGGGGGATCTTATAGAGACGTATAAGATAATGAAGGGGATGGATAGGGTAGAGGTAGAGAGATTCTTCCTGCTTAGAAAGGATAGCAGGACTAGAGGGCACAGCCTCAAGATAAGGGGGGGGTGCGGAGTTTAGAACAGAGTTGAGGATGAACTTCTTCACTCAAAGGGTGGTGAATCTCTGGAATTCTCTGCCCGTTGAAGTGGTGGAGGCTGCCTCGCTGAATATATTTAAGTCACGGGTAGATAGGTTTCTGATAGACAGGGGAATTAAGGGTTATGGGGAGAGGGCGGGAAAGTGGAACTGATCCACTTCAGATCAGCCATGATCTTATTGAATGGTGGGGCAGGCTCGAAGGGCTAGATGGCCTACTCCTGCTCCTATTTCTTATGTTCTTATTTACAGTGCAGAATGAGGCCATTCAGCCCATTGAGTCTGCACCAACAACAATCCCACCCAGGCCCCATTCCTATTACCTCACATATTTATCCTGTTTGTACAGACTCGATGGGCTGAATGGCCTCCTTCTGCACTGTCGGATTCTCGGCCTTCTAATTTCTAATTCTAAACACTAAGGGGCAGTTTAGCACGGCTAGTCAACCTAACCTGCGCATCTTAGGAGTGTTAGAGGAAACTGGAGCACCCAGAGGAAACCCACACAGACACGGGGAGAATGTGCAAACTCCACACACAGTTATCTGAGGCCGGAATTGAACCTGGGTCCCTGGAGGTGTGGGGCAGCAGTGTTAATCACTGTGCCACCCGTAATCATAGCATCTTTACGGTGCAGAAGGAGGCCAGACTAAAGACAACATTGTAATAAGGGATAATTGAATTAAACGTCAGTTTGAGGACATCTCAATGTAGCCGGGTTGTTATGAACATGGGCAGTGCTTAGGAAGATATCCTGGTTTCGATTTATCCTGGTGTTTTTGCCGGGACAGTCAGCTGTAGTTTGGAATTGGGGTGTGAACTTTGCTGCTTACTGAGGGAAGGTAGCCAGAGTAATGGACAGGCCTGTGCTTGTAGGCAGAGTGAAAAACATAGTTCATCCCTGTGGAATGTGAGTGGGGCTTAATCTCTGTGGAATTCTGTGAGCAAACGGACGCTGAAAGTTTACCAAGTCTGATACTCGTGGAAGTATCCACAATGGTCCTCACAGAACATTGTGCCAAAGAAAACAGCCAGCAGATTAACTTAACAAACCCGAGGAAATATGTCGAGAGATAGTAAATAGAGAAAAAAAACAACTCTAAGAATAGCTGGAGCTGAGGAGAAATTTCCAGGCAACTGCAGTGTACTAATGGATGCTCCCTAGGGGATAAATAACTTTAGGATGGAAAAGTCACAGCTGCACCAGAGAAAGTATCCTCTCCGGATCACAGCTTGGTCTGGGCTCCTGCTCTGTCCAAGTCCACAAGAAACTACAAAGGGTGGTGAATGTCGCCCAGTCCATCACTCACACCATCCATTGACTCTGTCTACACTTCCCGCTGCCTCGGGGAAAAGCAGCCGGCATAATCGAGCACCCCACGCACCCCAGACATTCTCTCTTCCACCTTCTTCCATTGGGAAAAAGATACAAAAGTCTGAGGTCACGTACTGACCGACTCAAGAACTTCCCTGCTGCTGTCAGACTTTTGAATGGACCTACCTTACATTAAGTTGCTCTTTCTCTACACCCTAGCCGTGACTGTAACATGTACGTTCTCCTCCCTTCTCTATGAACAGTATGCTTTGTCTGTATAGCATGCAAGATGCTATACTTTTTTACTGTATATTATACATGTGAAAATAAATAAAATCAAGAAAGGAATCTTGAGGGAAGTAAGAAATAAACCTGGGTGCAGCACCTCGTTATAACTGTTGTAAGGTTGTACGTTGTCTCATAAAACATAGAACATTACAGCGCAGAACAGGCCCTTCGGCCCACGATGTTGCGCCGACCAGTTAAAAAACAATGACCCACTAACCTAAACCAAACCCTTACCATCCATAAACCTATCCACGGATCTCTTAAACGCCCCCAAACTAGGTGCATTTACAACTGCAGCAGGCAGGGCATTCCAATCCCTCACCACCCTCTGGGTAAAGAACCTACCTCTGACATCCGTCCTATAACTACCCCCCCTTAATTTAAAGCTATGCCCCCCCGTGCTAGCTTTCTCCATCTGAGGAAAAAGGCTATCACTGTCCACCCTATCTAAACCTCTAATCATCTTATATGTTTCAATAAGATCCCCTCTTAGCCGCCTTCTTTCTAACGAAAACAACCTCAAATCCCTCAGTCTCTCCTCATAGGACCTCCCCTCCATACCAGGCAACATCCTGGTAAACCTCCTCTGCACCCTCTCCAAAGCCTCCACATCCTTCCTATAATGTGGGGACCAGAACTGCACACAATACTCCAAGTGCGGCCGCACCAGAGTTTTGTACAGTTGCAACATGACGCTGCGGCTCCTAAACTCAATCCCCCTACCAATAAACGCCAAGACACCGTATGCCTTCCTAACAACCTTATCTACTTGAATCCCAAATGAATCTACTTGATTCATGAAGAAGACTAGAAGCTTGCATGATTGAAAATTAAGTATTTGTTAATAACACATAACTATATACAATATGTAGCGACAGTCTTGCTCGGGTGCTGTCCTCATACTGACTTCTATCTAAATCATTCCATCACCCCGCTATGCCTGTCTGACTCTCTACAACATAGCATGGATGGTACCATTTCCTCAGTCTCACATTAACCCTTACAGAGCAAGGGAAGGTGATGACCTAGTGATATTATCCCAGAGATCCCAGACTGGATTATTATTCCAGAAACTCAGTCAACATTTTGGGGACCCGGGTACAAATCCTGCCATAGCAGATGGTGGAATTTGAATTCATTGAGAAGTATCTGGAATTAAGAATGTATTCATAGAATCATAGACTCCCTAAAGTGCAGAAGGTGGCCATTCAGCCCATCAAGTCTACACCGATAACAATCCCACCCATATCCTCCCCATCTCTGTGGAGGCTTCCTCTGGGGGCATCTCTTTTCTCTCAAACTCCAAAGATGTGCCGGTTCAGAGCATTGACCCGAACAGGTGCCAGAGTGTGCTGACTAGGGGATTTTCACAGTAACTTCATTGCAGTGTTAATGTATGCCTTACTTGTGACTGATAAATAAGAACATAAGAAATAGGAGCAGGAGTAGGCCAACTAGCCCTTCGAGCCTGTCCCGCCATTCAATAAGATCATGGCTGATCTGTCGTGGCTCAGTTCCACATTCCCGCCCTCTCCCCATAACCCTTAATCCCCTCTCTTATCAAAAACCCATCAACCCGCATCTTAAAAATATTTAGCGAGGCAGCCTCCACCACTTCAACGGGCAGAGAATTCCAGAGATTCACCACCCTTTGAGTGAAGAAGTTCCTCCTCAACTCTGTTCTAAACCGCCCCCCCTTTATCTTGAGGCTGTGCCCCCTAGTCCTACTATCCTTTCTGAGCGGGAAGAGTCTCTCCACCTCTATCCTATCCATCCCATTCATCATCGTATACGTCTCAATGAGATCTCCCCTCATTCTTCTAAACTCTAACGAGTACAAGCCTAATTTATTCAGCCTCTCCTCATAGCTCAACCCCCTCAACTCCGGTATCAGCCTAGTAAACCTCCTGCTGCACTCCCTCCAAGGCCAAAATATCCTTGCGTAAGTAGCAGGCGCCCAAACTGCACACAGTACT
>NW_027651078.1:0-25217 GCF_965287045.1 Carcharhinus amblyrhynchos
CCATCGGAGCTCCGAGAAATGTATAAATCACCAAGGAACCTCGCCGGACTTCTCCGACCGTTCACTCCCTGCTCCCGCTGGGATCAGGGGGATTTGGCACTCAGCGGAACGGTGACACAGTGGGTTAGCGCTGCTGTCTCACAGGGACCCGGGTTCAATCCCAGCGGCACGGTGACACAGTGGGTTAGCGCTGCTGCCTCACAGGGACCCGGGTTCAATCCCAGCGACACGGTGACACAGTGGGTTAGCGCTGCTGCCTCACAGGGACCCGGGTTCAATCCCAGCGGCACGGTGACACAGTGGGTTAGCGCTGCTGTCTCACAGCGCCAGGGACCCGGGTTCAATCCCAGCGGCACGGTGACACAGTGGGTTAGCGCTGCTGTCTCACAGCGCCAGGGACCCGGGTTCAATCCCAGCGGCACGGTGACACAGTGGGTTAGCGCTGCTGTCTCACAGCACCAGGGACCCGGGTTCAATCCCAGCGGCACGGTGACACAGTGGGTTAGCGCTGCTGTCTCACAGGGACCCGGGTTCAATCCCAGCGGCACGGTGACACAGTGGGTTAGCACTGCTGTCTCACAGCGCCAGGGACCCGGGTTCAATCCCAGCGGCACGGTGACACAGTGGGTTAGCGCTGCTGCCTCACAGGGACCCGGGTTCAATCCCAGCGGCATGTGCAGACTCCACTCAGTCAGTGTCCCAAGCAAGGGATTGTGTCACCGTGCTGCTGGGATTGAACCCGGGTCCCTGTGAGGCAGCAGCGCTAACCCACTGTGTCACCGTGCCGCTGGGATTGAACCCGGGTCCCTGGCGCGTGAGGCAGTAGCGCTAACCCACTGTGTCACCGTGCCGCTGGGATTGAACCCGGGTCCCTGGCGCTGTGAGGCAGTAGCGCTAACCCACTGTGTCACCGTGCCGCTGGGATTGAACCCGGGTCCCTGTGAGACAGCAGCGCTAACCCACTGTGTCACCGTGCCGCTGGGATTGAACCCGGGTCCCTGGCGCTGTGAGGCAGCAGCGCTAACCCACTGTGTCACTGTGCTGCTGGGATTGAACCCGGGTCCCTGTGAGACAGCAGCGCTAACCCACTGTGTCACCGTGCCGCTGGGATTGAACCCGGGTCCCTGGCGCTGTGAGGCAGCAGCGCTAACCCACTGTGTCACCGTGCCGCTGGGATTGAACCCGGGTCCCTGTGAGGCAGCAGTGCTAACCCACTGTGTCACCGTGCCGCTGGGATTGAACCCGGGTCCCTGTGAGGCAGAAGCGCTAACCCACTGTGTCACTGTGCCGCTGGGATTGAACCCGGGTCCCTGTGAGACAGCAGCGCTAACCCACTGTGTCACCGTGCCGCTGGGATTGAACCCGGGTCCCTGTGAGGCAGCAGCGCTAACCCACTGTGTCACCGTGCCGCTGGGATTGAACCCGGGTCCCTGGCGCTGTGAGATAGCAGCGCTAACCCACTGTGTCACCGTGCCGCTGGGATTGAACCCGGGTCCCTGTGAGACAGCAGCGCTAACCCACTGTGTCACCGTGCCGCTGGGATTGAACCCGGGTCCCTGTGAGACAGCAGCACTAACCCACTGTGTCACCGTGCCGCTGGGATTGAACCCGGGTCCCTGTGAGACAGCAGCGCTAACCCACTGTGTCACCGTGCTGCTGGGATTGAACCCGGGTCCCTGTGAGACAGCAGAGCTAACCCACTGTGTCACCGTGCCGCTGGGATTGAACCCGGGTCCCTGTGAGGCAGCAGCGCTAACCCACTGTGTCACCGTGCCGCTGGGATTGAACCCGGGTCCCTGGCGCTGTGAGGCAGCAGCGCTAACTCACTGTGTCACCGTGCCGCTGGGACTGAACCCGGGTCCCTGGCGCTGTGAGGCAGCAGCGCTAACCCACTGTGTCACCGTGCCGCTGGGATTGAACCCGGGTCCCTGGCGCTGTGAGGCAGCAGCGCTAACCCACTGTGTCACCGTGCTGCTGGGATTGAACCCGGGTCCCTGTGAGACAGCAGCGCTAACCCACTGTGTCACCGTGCCGCTGGGATTGAACCCGGGTCCCTATGAGGCAGCAGCGCTAACCCACTGTGTCACCGTGCCGCTGGATTGAACCCGGGTCCCTGGCGCTGTGAGACAGCAGCGCTAACCCACTGTGTCACCGTGCCGCTGGGATTGAACCCGGGTCCCTGTGAGGCAGCAGCGCTAACCCACTGTGTCACCGTGCCGCTGGGATTGAACCCGGGCCCCTGTGAGACAGCAGCACTAACCCACTGTGTCACCGTGCCGCTGGGATTGAACCCGGGTCCCTGTGAGGCAGCAGCGCTAACCCACTGTGTCACCGTGCCGCTGGGATTGAACCCGGGTCCCTGTGAGGCAGCAGCGCTAACCCACTGTGTCACCGTGCCACTGGGATTGAACCCGGGTCCCTGTGAGACAGCAGTGCTAACCCACTGTGTCACCGTGCCGCTGGGATTGGACCTGGGTCCCTGGCGCTGTGAGACAGCAGCGCTAACCCACTGTGTCACCGTGCCACTGGGATTGAACCCGGGTCCCTGTGAGACAGCAGCGCTAACCCACTGTGTCACCGTGCCGCTGGGATTGGACCTGGGTCCCTGGCGCTGTGAGACAGCAGCGCTAACCCACTGTGTCACCGTGCCGCTGGGATTGAACCCGGGTCCCTGTGAGGCAGCAGCGCTAACCCACTGTGTCACCGTGCCGCTGGGATTGAACCCGGGTCCCTGTGAGGCAGCAGCGCTAACCCACTGTGTCACTGTGCCGCTGGGATTGAACCCGGGTCCCTGTGAGACAGCAGCGCTAACCCACTGTGTCACCGTGCCGCTGGGATTGAACCCGGGTCCCTGGCGCTGTGAGGCAGCAGCGCTAACCCACTGTGTCACCGTGCCGCTGGGATTGAACCCGGGTCCCTGTGAGGCAGCAGTGCTAACCCACTGTGTCACCGTGCCGCTGGGATTGAACCCGGGTCCCTGTGAGACAGCAGCGCTAACCCACTGTGTCACCGTGCCGCTGGGATTGAACCCGGGTCCCTGTGAGGCAGCAGTGCTAACCCACTGTGTCACCGTGCCGCTGGGATTGAATCCGGGTCCCTGTGAGGCAGCAGCACTAACCCACTGTGTCACCGTGCCGCTGGGATTGAACCCGGGTCCCTGTGAGGCAGCAGCGCTAACCCACTGTGTCACCGTGCCGCTGGGATTGAACCCGGGTCCCTGTGAGGCAGCAGCGCTAAACCCACTGTGTCACCGTGCCGCTGGGATTGAACCCGGGTCCCTGTGAGGCAGCAGCGCTAACCCACTGTGTCACCGTGCCGCTGGGATTGAACCCGGGTCCCTGGTGCTGTGAGACAGCAGCGCTAACCCACTGTGTCACCGTGCCGCTGGGATTGAACCCGGGTCCCTGTGAGGCAGCAGCGCTAACCCACTGTGTCACCGTGCTGCTGGGATTGAACCCGGGTCCCTGTGAGGCAGCAGCGCTAACCCACTGTGTCACCGTGCTGCTGGGATTGAACCCGGGTCCCTGTGAGGCAGCAGCGCTAACCCACTGTGTCACCGTGCCACTGGGATTGAACCCGGGTCCCTGTGAGACAGCAGTGCTAACCCACTGTGTCACCGTGCTGCTGGGATTGAACCCGGGTCCCTGTGAGGCAGCAGCGCTAACCCACTGTGTCACCGTGCCGCTGGGATTGAACCCGGGTCCCTGGTGCTGTGAGACAGCAGCGCTAACCCACTGTGTCACCGTGCCGCTGGGATTGAACCCGGGTCCCTGTGAGGCAGCAGCGCTAACCCACTGTGTCACCGTGCCGCTGGGATTGAACCCGGGTCCCTGGCGCTGTGAGGCAGCAGTGCTAACCCACTGTGTCACCGTGCCGCTGGGATTGAACCGGGTCCCTGGCGCTGTGAGACAGCAGCGCTAACCCACTGTGTCACCGTGCCGCTGGGAATGAACCCGGGTCCCTGTGAGACAGCAGCGCTAACCCACTGTGTCACCGTGCCACTGGGATTGAACCCGGGTCCCTGGCGCTGTGAGGCAGCAGCGCTAACCCACTGTGTCACCGTGCCGCTGGGATTGAACCCGGGTCCCTGTGAGGCAGCAGCGCTAACCCACTGTGTCACCGTGCCGCTGGGATTGTACCCGGGTCCCTGGCGCTGTGAGGCAGCAGTGCTAACCCACTGTGTCACCGTGCCGCTGGGATTGAACCCGGGTCCCTGTGAGGCAGCAGCGCTAACCCACTGTGTCACCGTGCCGCTGGGATTGAACCCGGGTCCCTGTGAGACAGCAGCGCTAACCCACTGTGTCACCGTGCCGCTGGGATTGAACCCGGGTCCCTGTGAGACAGCAGTGCTAACCCACTGTGTCACCATGCCGCTGGGATTGAACCCGGGTCCCTGGCGCTGTGAGGCAGCAGTGCTAACCCACTGTGTCACCGTGCCGCTGGGATTGAACCCGGGTCCCTGGCGCTGTGAGACAGCAGCACTAACCCACTGTGTCACCGTGCCGCTGGGATTGAACCCGGGTCCCTGTGAGGCAGCAGCGCTAACCCACTGTGTCACCGTGCCGCTGGGATTGAACCCGGGTCCCTGGCGCTGTGAGGCAGCAGCGCTAACTCACTGTGTCACCGTGCCGCTGGGACTGAACCCGGGGTCCCTGGCGCTGTGAGGCAGCAGCGCTAACCCACTGTGTCACCGTGCCGCTGGGATTGAACCCGGGTCCCTGGCGCTGTGAGGCAGCAGCGCTAACCCACTGTGTCACCGTGCTGCTGGGATTGAACCCGGGTCCCTGGCGCTGTGAGACAGCAGCGCTAACCCACTGTGTCACCGTGCCGCTGGGAATGAACCCGGGTCCCTGTGAGACAGCAGCGCTAACCCACTGTGTCACCGTGCCACTGGGATTGAACCCGGGTCCCTGGCGCTGTGAGGCAGCAGCGCTAACCCACTGTGTCACCGTGCCGCTGGGATTGAACCCGGGTCCCTGTGAGGCAGCAGCGCTAACCCACTGTGTCACCGTGCCGCTGGGATTGAACCCGGGTCCCTGTGAGGCAGAAGCGCTAACCCACTGTGTCACTGTGCCGCTGGGATTGAACCCGGGTCCCTGTGAGACAGCAGCGCTGACCCACTGTGTCACCGTGCCACTGGGATTGAACCCGGGTCCCTGTGAGACAGCAGTGCTAACCCACTGTGTCACCGTGCCGCTGGGATTGAACCCGGGTCCCTGTGAGGCAGCAGCGCTAACCCACTGTGTCACCGTGCCGCTGGGATTGAACCCGGGTCCCTGTGAGGCAGCAGCGCTAACCCACTGTGTCACCGTGCCGCTGGGATTGAACCCGGGTCCCTGGCGCTGTGAGATAGCAGCGCTAACCCACTGTGTCACCGTGCCGCTGGGATTGAACCCGGGTCCCTGTGAGACAGCAGCGCTAACCCACTGTGTCACCGTGCCGTTGGGATTGAACCTGGGTCCCTGTGAGACAGCAGCACTAACCCACTGTGTCACCGTGCTGCTGGGATTGAACCCGGGTCCCTGTGAGACAGCAGCGCTAACCCACTGTGTCACCGTGCCGCTGGGATTGAACCCGGGTCCCTGTGAGGCAGCAGCGCTAACCCACTGTGTCACCGTGCCGCTGGGATTGAACCCGGGTCCCTGGCGCTGTGAGGCAGCAGCGCTAACTCACTGTGTCACCGGTGCCGCTGGGACTGAACCCGGGTCCCTGGCGCTGTGAGGCAGCAGCGCTAACCCACTGTGTCACCGTGCCGCTGGGATTGAACCCGGGTCCCTGGCGCTGTGAGGCAGCAGCGCTAACCCACTGTGTCACCGTGCTGCTGGGATTGAACCCGGGTCCCTGTGAGACAGCAGCGCTAACCCACTGTGTCACCGTGCCGCTGGGATTGAACCCGGGTCCCTATGAGGCAGCAGCGCTAACCCACTGTGTCACCGTGCCGCTGGGATTGAACCCGGGTCCCTGGCGCTGTGAGACAGCAGCGCTAACCCACTGTGTCACCGTGCCGCTGGGATTGAACCCGGGTCCCTGTGAGGCAGCAGCGCTAACCCACTGTGTCACCGTGCCGCTGGGATTGAACCCGGGCCCCTGTGAGACAGCAGCACTAACCCACTGTGTCACCGTGCCGCTGGGATTGAACCCGGGTCCCTGTGAGGCAGCAGCGCTAACCCACTGTGTCACCGTGCCGCTGGGATTGAACCCGGGTCCCTGTGAGACAGCAGTGCTAACCCACTGTGTCACCGTGCCGCTGGGATTGAACCCGGGTCCCTGTGAGACAGCAGTGCTAACCCACTGTGTCACCGTGCCGCTGGGATTGAACCCGGGTCCCTGGCGCTGTGAGACAGCAGCGCTAACCCACTGTGTCACCGTGCCACTGGGATTGAACCCGGGTCCCTGTGAGACAGCAGCGCTAACCCACTGTGTCACCGTGCCGCTGGGATTGGACCTGGGTCCCTGGCGCTGTGAGACAGCAGCGCTAACCCACTGTGTCACCGTGCCGCTGGGATTGAACCCGGGTCCCTGTGAGACAGCAGCGCTAACCCACTGTGTCACCGTGCCGCTGGGATTGAACCCGGGTCCCTGTGTGGCAGCAGCGCTAACCCACTGTGTCACCGTGCCGCTGGGATTGAACCCGGGTCCCTGTGAGGCAGCAGCGCTAACCCACTGTGTCACCGTGCCGCTGGGATTGAACCCGGGTCCCTGTGAGGCAGCAGCGCTAACCCACTGTGTCACTGTGCCGCTGGGATTGAACCCGGGTCCCTGGCGCTGTGAGGCAGCAGCGCTAACCCACTGTGTCACCGTGCCGCTGGGATTGGACCTGGGTCCCTGGCGCTGTGAGACAGCAGCGCTAACCCACTGTGTCACCGTGCCGCTGGGATTGAACCCGGGTCCCTGTGAGACAGCAGTGCTAACCCACTGTGTCACCGTGCCGCTGGGATTGAACCCGGGTCCCTGTGAGACAGCAGCGCTAACCCACTGTGTCACCGTGCCGCTGGGATTGAACCCGGGTCCCTGGCGCTGTGAGACAGCAGCGCTAACCCACTGTGTCACCGTGCCGCTGGGATTGAACCCGGGTCCCTGGCGCTGCGAGGCAGCAGCGCTAACCCACTGTGTCACCGTGCCGCTGGGATTGAACCCGGGTCCCTGTGAGGCAGCAGCGCTAACCCACTGTGTCACCGTGCCGCTGGGATTGAACCCGGGTCCCTGTGAGACAGCAGTGCTAACCCACTGTGTCACCGTGCCACTGGGATTGAACCCGGGTCCCTGTGAGGCAGCAGCACTAACCCACTGTGTCACCGTGCCGCTGGGATTGAACCCGGGTCCCTGGTGCTGTGAGACAGCAGCGCTAACCCACTGTGTCACCGTGCCACTGGGATTGAACCCGGGTCCCTGTGAGACAGCAGCGCTAACCCACTGTGTCACCGTGCCACTGGGATTGAACCCGGGTCCCTGTGAGACAGCAGCGCTAACCCCACTGTGTCACCGTGCCGCTGGGATTGAACCCGGGTCCCTGTGAGGCAGCAGCGCTAACCCACTGTGTCACCGTGCCGCTGGGATTGAACCCGGGTCCCTGTGAGGCAGCACCGCTAACTCACTGTGTCACCGTGCTGCTGGGATTGAACCCGGGTCCCTGTGAGACAGCAGCGCTAACCCACTGTGTCACCGTGCCGCTGGGATTGAACCCGGGTCCCTGGTGCTGTGAGGCAGCAGCGCTAACCCACTGTGTCACCGTGCCGCTGGGATTGAACCCGGGTCCCTGGTTCTGTGAGGCAGCAGTGCTAACCCACTGTGTCACCGTGCCGCTGGGGTTGAACCCGGGTCCCTGTGAGACAGCAGTGCTAACCCACTGTGTCACCGTGCCGCTGGGATTGAACCCGGGTCCCTGTGAGGCAGCAGCGCTAACTCACTGTGTCACCGTGCTGCTGGGATTGAACCCGGGTCCCTGGCGCTGTGAGGCAGCAGCGCTAACCCACTGTGTCACCGTGCCGCTGGGATTGAACCCGGGTCCCTGGCGCTGTGAGGCAGCAGGGCTAACCCACTGTGTCACCGTGCCGCTGGGAGTGAACCCGGGTCCCTGGCGCTGTGAGGCAGCAGTGCTAACCCACTGTGTCACCGTGCCGCTGGGATTGAACCCGGGTCCCTGTGAGGCAGCAGCGCTAACCCACTGTGTCACCGTGCCGCTGGGATTGAACCCGGGTCCCTGTGAGGCAGCAGCGCTAACCCACTGTGTCACCGTGCCACTGGGATTGAACCCGGGTCCCTGGCGCTGTGAGACAGCAGCGCTAACCCACTGTGTCACTGTGCCACTGGGATTGAACCCGGGTCCCTGGCGCTGTGAGACAGCAGCACTAACCCACTGTGTCACCGTGCCGCTGGGATTGAACCCGGGTCCCTGGCGCTGTGAGGCAGCAGCGCTAACCCACTGTGTCATCGTGCCGCTGGGATTGAACCCGGGTCCCTGGCGCTGTGAGACAGCAGCGCTAACCCACTGTGTCACCGTGCCGCTGGGATTGAACCCGGGTCCCTGTGAGGCAGCAGCGCTAACCCACTGTGTCACCGTGCCGCTGGGATTGAACCCGGGTCCCTGTGAGACAGCAGCGCTAACCCACTGTGTCACCGTGCCACTGGGATTGAACCCGGGTCCCTGTGAGGCAGCAGTGCTAACCCACTGTGTCACCGTGCCGCTGGGATTGAACCCGGGTCCCTGTGAGGCAGCAGCGCTAACCCACTGTGTCACCGTGCCGCTGGGATTGAACCCGGGTCCCTGTGAGGCAGCAGCGCTAACCCACTGTGTCACCGTGCCGCTGGGATTGAACCCGGGTCCCTGTGAGGCAGCAGCACTAACCCATTGTGTCACTGTGCCGCTGGGATTGAACCCGGGTCCCTGGTGCTGTGAGACAGCAGCGCTAACCCACTGTGTCACCGTGCCACTGGGATTGAACCCGGGTCCCTGTGAGACAGCAGCGCTAACCCCACTGTGTCACCGTGCCGCTGGGATTGAACCCGGGTCCCTGTGAGGCAGCAGCGCTAACCCACTGTGTCACCGTGCCGCTGGGATTGAACCCGGGTCCCTGTGAGGCAGCACCGCTAACTCACTGTGTCACCGTGCTGCTGGGATTGAACCCGGGTCCCTGGCGCTGCGAGGCAGCAGCGCTAACCCACTGTGTCACCGTGCCGCTGGGATTGAACCCGGGTCCCTGTGAGGCAGCAGCGCTAACCCACTGTGTCACCGTGCCGCTGGGATTGAACCCGGGTCCCTGTGAGACAGCAGTGCTAACCCACTGTGTCACCGTGCCGCTGGGATTGAACCCGGGTCCCTGTGAGACAGCAGCGCTAACCCACTGTGTCACCGTGCTGCTGGGATTGAACCCGGGTCCCTGTGAGACAGCAGCGCTAACCCACTGTGTCACCGTGCCGCTGGGATTGAACCCGGGTCCCTGTGAGACAGCAGCGCTAACCCACTGTGTCACCGTGCCGCTGGGATTGAACCCGGGTCCCTGGCGCTGTGAGACAGCAGCGCTAACCCACTGTGTCACCGTGCCGCTGGGATTGAACCCGGGTCCCTGGCGCTGTGAGGCAGCAGCGCTAACCCACTGTGTCACCGTGCCGCTGGGATTGAACCCGGGTCCCTGTGAGGCAGCAGCACTAACCCATTGTGTCACCGTGCCGCTGGGATTGAACCCGGGTCCCTGGTGCTGTGAGACAGCAGCGCTAACCCACTGTGTCACCGTGCCACTGGGATTGAACCCGGGTCCCTGTGAGACAGCAGCGCTAACCCCACTGTGTCACCGTGCCGCTGGGATTGAACCCGGGTCCCTGTGAGGCAGCAGCGCTAACCCACTGTGTCACCGTGCCGCTGGGATTGAACCCGGGTCCCTGTGAGGCAGCACCGCTAACTCACTGTGTCACCGTGCTGCTGGGATTGAACCCGGGTCCCTGTGAGACAGCAGCGCTAACCCACTGTGTCACCGTGCCGCTGGGATTGAACCCGGGTCCCTGGTGCTGTGAGGCAGCAGCGCTAACCCACTGTGTCACCGTGCCGCTGGGATTGAACCCGGGTCCCTGGTTCTGTGAGGCAGCAGTGCTAACCCACTGTGTCACCGTGCCGCTGGGGTTGAACCCGGGTCCCTGTGAGACAGCAGTGCTAACCCACTGTGTCACCGTGCCGCTGGGATTGAACCCGGGTCCCTGTGAGGCAGCAGCGCTAACTCACTGTGTCACCGTGCTGCTGGGATTGAACCCGGGTCCCTGGCGCTGTGAGGCAGCAGCGCTAACCCACTGTGTCACCGTGCCGCTGGGATTGAACCCGGGTCCCTGGCGCTGTGAGGCAGCAGTGCTAACCCACTGTGTCACCGTGCCGCTGGGAGTGAACCCGGGTCCCTGGCGCTGTGAGGCAGCAGTGCTAACCCACTGTGTCACCGTGCCGCTGGGATTGAACCCGGGTCCCTGTGAGGCAGCAGCGCTAACCCACTGTGTCACCGTGCCGCTGGGATTGAACCCGGGTCCCTGTGAGGCAGCAGCGCTAACCCACTGTGTCACCGTGCCACTGGGATTGAACCCGGGTCCCTGGCGCTGTGAGACAGCAGCGCTAACCCTCTGTGTCACCGTGCCACTGGGATTGAACCCGGGTCCCTGGCGCTGTGAGACAGCAGCACTAACCCACTGTGTCACCGTGCCGCTGGGATTGAACCCGGGTCCCTGGCGCTGTGAGGCAGCAGCGCTAACCCACTGTGTCATCGTGCCGCTGGGATTGAACCCGGGTCCCTGGCGCTGTGAGACAGCAGCGCTAACCCACTGTGTCACCGTGCCGCTGGGATTGAACCCGGGTCCCTGTGAGGCAGCAGCGCTAACCCACTGTGTCACTGTGCCGCTGGGATTGAACCCGGGTCCCTGTGAGACAGCAGCGCTAACCCACTGTGTCACCGTGCCACTGGGATTGAACCCGGGTCCCTGTGAGGCAGCAGTGCTAACCCACTGTGTCACCGTGCCGCTGGGATTGAACCCGGGTCCCTGTGAGGCAGCAGCGCTAACCCACTGTGTCACCGTGCCGCTGGGATTGAACCCGGGTCCCTGTGAGGCAGCAGCGCTAACCCACTGTGTCACCGTGCCGCTGGGATTGAACCCGGGTCCCTGTGAGGCAGCAGCACTAACCCATTGTGTCACCGTGCCGCTGGGATTGAACCCGTGTCCCTGGTGCTGTGAGACAGCAGCGCTAACCCACTGTGTCACCGTGCCACTGGGATTGAACCCGGGTCCCTGTGAGACAGCAGCGCTAACCCCACTGTGTCACCGTGCCGCTGGGATTGAACCCGGGTCCCTGTGAGGCAGCAGCGCTAACCCACTGTGTCACCGTGCCGCTGGGATTGAACCCGGGTCCCTGTGAGGCAGCACCGCTAACTCACTGTGTCACCGTGCTGCTGGGATTGAACCCGGGTCCCTGTGAGACAGCAGCGCTAACCCACTGTGTCACCGTGCCGCTGGGATTGAACCCGGGTCCCTGGTGCTGTGAGGCAGCAGCCCTAACCCACTGTGTCACCGTGCCGCTGGGATTGAACCCGGGTCCCTGGTTCTGTGAGGCAGCAGTGCTAACCCACTGTGTCACCGTGCCGCTGGGGTTGAACCCGGGTCCCTGTGAGACAGCAGTGCTAACCCACTGTGTCACCGTGCCGCTGGGATTGAACCCGGGTCCCTGTGAGGCAGCAGCGCTAACTCACTGTGTCACCGTGCTGCTGGGATTGAACCCGGGTCCCTGGCGCTGTGAGGCAGCAGCGCTAACCCACTGTGTCACCGTGCCGCTGGGATTGAACCCGGGTCCCTGGCGCTGTGAGGCAGCAGTGCTAACCCACTGTGTCACCGTGCCGCTGGGAGTGAACCCGGGTCCCTGGCGCTGTGAGGCAGCAGTGCTAACCCACTGTGTCACCGTGCCGCTGGGATTGAACCCGGGTCCCTGTGAGGCAGCAGCGCTAACCCACTGTGTCACCGTGCCGCTGGGATTGAACCCGGGTCCCTGTGAGGCAGCAGCGCTAACCCACTGTGTCACCGTGCCACTGGGATTGAACCCGGGTCCCTGGCGCTGTGAGACAGCAGCGCTAACCCACTGTGTCACCGTGCCACTGGGATTGAACCCGGGTCCCTGGCGCTGTGAGATAGCAGCACTAACCCACTGTGTCACCGTGCCGCTGGGATTGAACCCGGGTCCCTGGCGCTGTGAGGCAGCAGCGCTAACCCACTGTGTCATCGTGCCGCTGGGATTGAACCCGGGTCCCTGGCGCTGTGAGACAGCAGCGCTAACCCACTGTGTCACCGTGCCGCTGGGATTGAACCCGGGTCCCTGTGAGGCAGCAGCGCTAACCCACTGTGTCACTGTGCCGCTGGGATTGAACCCGGGTCCCTGTGAGACAGCAGCGCTAACCCACTGTGTCACCGTGCCACTGGGATTGAACCCGGGTCCCTGTGAGGCAGCAGTGCTAACCCACTGTGTCACCGTGCCGCTGGGATTGAACCCGGGTCCCTGTGAGGCAGCAGCGCGAACCCACTGTGTCACCGTGCCGCTGGGATTGAACCCGGGTCCCTGTGAGGCAGCAGCGCTAACCCACTGTGTCACCGTGCCGCTGGGATTGAACCCGGGTCCCTGTGAGACAGCAGCGCTAACCCACTGTGTCACCGTGCCGCTGGGATTGAACCCGGGTCCCTGTGAGGCAGCAGTATAACCCACTGTGCTGACCGTATATAACACTCGGGGGCGGGGGGGGGGTGAACAGGGTGAAAGGTTACGGGGAGACAGCAGGATGTGGTTGGATGATGAATGGGGGAGCAGTGTGGAAGGGGTGAATGGCCTCCTGCTCCTATCCCCGATGTGTCTGTGTGTTAAAATGCCTCTCTTTTCTCTCTCTCTCTCTCTCTCCGCAGTCTCCGTCAGTAACTCCAGCGGGGACGGACACCGGGATGACGGTGAGCTTTCCCCCTCGGACATCCTGCTGATTGCCGGAACGGCTGGTGGCGCTGCCTGTCTGCTGCTGGCTGGCACCATTACCACGGCCCTGTGTTACCGACGGCACAGAGCCAAGCAGGCGGAGGGTCAGCGGGCCAGCCTCCACCTCAGCACCCTCAGCAGCCCCAAGCGAGGGGCGGCGGGGGGGGGCGCAGGGGGCAATAACAACGGCTCCGAGCCCAGCGACATCATCATTCCCCTCAGGACTTCGGAGAGCAGCTTTTGCCCCCATTACGAGAAGGTGAGTGGGGATTACGGTCACCCTGTCTACATTGTACAGGAGATGCCTCCACAGAGCCCAGCCAATATCTACTACAAAGTATGAGGGACTGAGGGACACGGGGGGGTGGGGGGGGGCAGCCAATGGGTCACTGCAAACAGTGTTTCCTTCCAGAACTTTCTACACCTCCCCTTCTGGAAGGGCCGGGAGCCGGGGGGAGGTGGGGTGGGGGGGGGGGGGTGGTGGGGGCGAGGGAATCTTGAACGGGAGGGGGTGGGGGGGGTGTGGCTTGGATCCAACTGCCTTTGAGTTGACAAAATGGCGGAGCGTTGACCGACCGATTGGCTTCCCCGGGGTTCGGGGTAGGGGACAGTCTCCAGAACTCTCCGGAAACTCTTCTTTCCCCACACACCGTGTCCCACCTCACACAGAGGAGAACTTTGGGAATAGTGAGTGGGTGGGTGGAGGGGGGGGATATGGGTGTGAGTTCAGACTCCGGGTTGGGTTGGGGGGGTGGGTGTTGGTCACCATTCATTGAGAATGTGAAGACCATTCAGGAGAACCCAGCTGCCCCCTCAGACTGGAGTGGGGGTGGGGGGGGGGTAGTGAGGAGGCAGCGTTCCAAACTGGGTAGGGAGGCCAGGGTTCAGGGGAGACTCAATACTGAAGGTTATCGAATCTTCTTGAGGGACTCGCAAGCCCCAATCTTCCTGGAGACCATTCAGCCCCTCCTCCTCCTCCTGTCCCATCCCTCGATGAGGTCACTGCTAATCTCAATTGGTTCCATCGTCCCATCACCTCGGTTCCCCCAAACCTTGACCCTCCTCCCGTCTCCCCCCAGCTGAAAACCCGACTCATCCCAGCCTCAGAATTCCCAATCCACGCCCCGATCCCTCTGCCCCGCTCCGGCCCACCCAGCCTCACAGCGTCTCTGAGGGGTCAGATCGTTCCAGATCCTCTCGGTGTGACCAAGAGAATGATAGAATCACCATAGAGCATAAAGAGGCCATTCGCCCCATCGAATCCCAGCCAGGCCCCATTACTCATCCCCCTGACACTAAGGGACAATTTAGCATGGCCAATCCACCTAACCTACACATCTTTGGACACTAAGGGACAATTTAGCATGGCCAATCCACCTAACCTACACATCTTTGGACACTAAGGGACAATTTAGCATGGCCAATCCCCCTAACCTACACATCTTTGGACACTAAGGGACAATTTAGCATGGCCAATCCCCCTAACCTACACATCTTTGGACACTAAGGGACAATTTAGCATGGCCAATCCCCCTAACCTACACATCTTTGGACACTAAGGGACAATTTAGCATGGCCAATCCACCCTAACCCACACATCTTTAGATGCTAAGGGGTTATATCCCCCACGCTGCAGGGAATTTCATTGGTTTAATGTAGCCCTTTCTAAGCCCCAGTCAGTGGCTCAGAGCCGTGTACTTTGCGAATATTGAGACGGGAATCTGGTGTTGCCTGGCGACCTGGGGGCCAATGACTGAGTGTGTTTAATTGCCAAGTCCTCTCCCCAGCCTGTCCTGAGGGGGAGGCACCTTGGGGTCATAGGGCAAAGAGCAGGGGTCGTGAACCCAAAGCCCCACGGTTGACGTCCCTGTGATGTCTGCTGTTTGGTCCAGTCCCGTGAAGCCCATGTGTTCACACGGGGGCAGCGGGGAACCCAAAGACCCCCACCCCAGGGAACCTGAGGAACCAAACTCAGGCCGAGCCCCCAAAAAAATCCCCCCCTCCAATAGTGAAAACTTCCCCAGTGTCAGATCGCCACCCCCCCCCCTCATGGTTCACCCCCAGTCCCCCTTCCTCCCTCTCCCCTCACCTCAAAAGTCTAGGAATGGAAGATATCAGAGCAGAATGAGGCCACTCGGCCCATCGAGTCTGCTCCCCCATTCAATCATGGCTGATACTTTCCCATCCCCCATTCTCCTCCCCTTTTCCCCAGAACCCCCGGTTCCCTCATTAATCAGGAACCTATCTATCTAAAGACACTAAGTTTCAAAAAGATCCCCCCACATCCTTGGAAACTGCGAGTGTATTGGAGGGCTGACTGTTGAGTTGGTGCAGCCACAGTGTGAGAGAGGGGGGAGGGTGGGGGCAGTGTTTGTGCTCACTGCCTCTCCCCCAGGGGACAGCAGTGCCAATGGGCCTGAGGCTTGGATCTCGTTGGGTACAGATTCCCCCGGTGTGGAGCGAGAAGGGCAGAGGGGGTGGTGTCCACCTTGCTGTGTACCTTCCAGCACCCACCCCCCCGCCAGAGGCCGGGGTCAAAGGGCAGTCGGTTATCCTTGGGCTATTTCTGGGGCAGGACGAGGCAAGTGGGTTTGACACTGCCCCCACCGTGAGTCCCTGATGGTTCACCATCCTCAACACTAGGCAGCAGACTGAGGAGAGAGGCCTAGTGAACCAGGGGCAAGAGGGAGGCCTGGTGAACCAGGGGCAAGAGGGAGGCCTGGTGAACCAGGGGCAAGAGGGAGGCCTGGTGAACCAGGGGCAAGAGGGAGGCCTGGTGAACCAGGGGCAAGAGGGAGGCCTAGTGAACCAGGGGCAAGAGGGAGGCCTAGTGAACCAGGGGCAAGAGGGAGGCCTAGTGAACCAGGGGCAAGAGGGAGGCCGAGTGAACCAGGGGCAAGAGGGAGGCCTAGTGAACCAGGGGCAAGAGGGAGGCCTGGTTCACCAGGGGCAAGAGGGAGGCCTGGTTCACCAGGGGCAAGAGGGAGGCCTGGTGAACCAGGGGCAAGAGGGAGGCCTGGTGAACTGGGGCAAGGCAGAGGGGTTGCTTAGTGAACTAGGGCTTCCACAAGCAGGTCGCCCTGCCCTGATGGTGTGAGCCATCTTTGTCCCCGTGACTCGACCTGGATCCTCCCGTGTGGGGTGGGTAGATCGCCCGGTATTCAGCTAGGCCGAGACCAGGCCTTGCGGAGGTAAGGGGGATAAACTAGGCCCCGACTGTTGGACCAGGAACAGGGATGTGGGGCAAGAGGGCATCTTTCTGGTGAGATGGGGCGGAGGAGTGGGGGTAAAGACAAGCTGCCACCCCCAGTCCCAGCCAAGGCCTATGGTCAGCAGGGTGACAGCGATGGAGGGTGGACTGCGTTACAATGTTGTGGGGGGGGGGGCTAATCTCACAGCCCCCAGGAGCAGCCAGTGCCCTCCAGAGCGGCTTCCTCCACAGTTTGAGGGCCCAGCCGTCCAGCAGAGGAACGGATTGTGATCGGACTCGATGGGACAGGAGGGAAGAGTTCGCTCGCGTTGGCCGCCCGCCCGTCTACAAGATACTAGCCCGACTCCAGGGGGGGAGGGGAAACTGTCCCCCCCCCCCCAACCCCCCAGCCAACCAGAACACGGCAACACGAAGAACACTGGCCAATTGGAGAAAAGCCAGGAGATTTTGGGTTGATGGAGATCTGGACTCTGTGAATAAGAACTGTGAACAGTAACACTTCAACCCGATACCCGGGAGAGTCTTCCCCTGGAACTAAACACAGCGGATTCACATCTCCCGACTGACAACACTCACCCCAGAGCGGTGAGGGTTAGATCCCACTGTCAGAATATTATCCAATCCCTACAGTACAGGAGGCCATTCAGCCCATCCAGAGTGCACTAACCACAATCCCACCTATCCCCATAACCCCAGGCCTTTACCCCAGCCAATCCCCCAGACACTAAGGGGCAATTTAGCATGGCCAATCCACCCTAACCTGCACATCTTTGGAGTGTGGGAGGAAACTGGAGCGCACAGAGGAAACCCATGTAGACATGGGGAGAATGTGTGAACTCTGCACAGACAGTGACCCAACCCAGGAAGCAAACCTGGGTCCCTGGTGCTGTGAGGCAGCACATTAACTATGGTGTCACCCCACATCAAATACTCTGTCTACACTGTCCCCCATCAAACACTCCCAGGACAGGTACAGCACGGGGTTAGATACAGAGTAAAGCTCCCTCTACACTGTCCCCCATCAAACACTCCCAGGACAGGTACAGCACGGGGTTAGATACAGAGTAAAGCTCCCTCTACACTGTCCCCCCATCAAACACTCCCAGGACAGGTACAGCACGGGGTTAGATACAGAGTAAAACTCCCTCTACACTGTCCCCCCATCAAACACTCCCAGGACAGGTACAGCATGGGGTTAGATACAGAGTAAAGCTCCCTCTACACTGTCCCCATCAAACACTCCCAGGACAGGTACAGCACGGGGTTAGATACAGAGTAAACCTCCCTCTACACTGTCCCCATCAAACACTCCCAGGACAGGTACAGCACAGGGTTAGATACAGAGTAAAACTCCCTCTACACTGTCCCCCCCATCAAACACTCCCAGGACAGATACAGCACAGGGTTAGATACAGAGTAAAACTCCCTCTACACTGTCCCCCCCATCAAACACTCCCAGGACAGGTACAGCACGGGGTTAGATACAGAGTAAAGCTCCCTCTACACTGTCCCCCCATCAAACACTCCCAGGACAGGTACAGCACGGGGTTAGATACAGAGTAAAGCTCCCTCTACACTGTCCCCCCATCAAACACTCCCAGGACAGGTACAGCACGGGGTTAGATACAGAGTAAAGCTCCCTCTACACTGTCCCCCATCAAACACTCCCAGGACAGGTACAGCACGGGGTTAGATACAGAGTAAAGCTCCCTCTACACTGTCCCCCCCATCAAACACTCCCAGGACAGATACAGCACAGGGTTAGATACAGAGTAAAGCTCCCTCTACACTGTCCCCCCATCAAACACTCCCAGGACAGGTACAGCACGGGGTTAGATACAGAGTAAAGCTCCCTCTACACTGTCCCCATCAAACACTCCCAGGACAGGTACAGCACGGGGTTAGATACAGAGTAAAGCTCCCTCTACACTGTCCCCATCAAACACTCCCAGGACAGGTACAGCACGGGGTTAGATACAGAGTAAAGCTCCCTCTACACTGTCCCCCCATCAAACACTCCCAGGACAGGTACAGCACGGGGATAGATACAGAGTAAAGCTCCCTCTACACTGTCCCCCCATCAAACACTCCCAGGACAGGTACAGCACGGGGTTAGATACAGAGTAAAGCTCCCTCTACACTGTCCCCATCAAACACTCCCAGGACAGGTACAGCACGGGGTTAGATACAGAGTAAAGCTCCCTCTACACTGTCCCCATCAAACACTCCCAGGACAGGTACAGCACGGGGTTAGATACAGAGTAAACCTCCCTCTACACTGTCCCCCCATCAAACACTCCCAGGACAGGTACAGCACGGGGTTAGATACAGAGTAAAGCTCCCTCTACACTGTCCCCCCATCAAACACTCCCAGGACAGGTACAGCACGGGGTTAGATACAGAGTAAAGCCCCCTCTACACTGTCCCCCCATCAAACACTCCCAGGACAGGTACAGCACGGGGTTAGATACAGAGTAAAGCTCCCTCTACACTGTCCCCCCATCAAACACTCCCAGGACAGGTACAGCACGGGGTTAGATACAGAGTAAAGCTCCCTCTACACTGTCCCCCCATCAAACACTCCCAGGACAGGGACAGAGTAAAGTTTCTTCTCTCACATCTCTCTCTGTCTCTCTCCATCTCTCTCCTCCATCTGTCTCCATCCCTCCATTTCTCATTCTCCCTCCCTCTCTCTGCCCCCTCCCTCCCTCTCTCTCTCCCTCCCTCTCTCCCTCCCTCCCTCTCTCTCTCCCTCTCTCTCCCCTCCCTCTCTCCCTCTCTCTCTCCCTCCCTCTCTCTCTGTCCCCTCTCTCTCTGTCTCCCTCTCCCTCTGTGTACCCACCACCCTGGAAGCCCTGAGCTGCCCTGGGGGAGGTTTCCCCTCTCTCACAGACGGTGAACCCACTCTGATTTTTCACAGCCCGTTGTAATTGATGTAAATAGTTTCCGCAATTCTTTTTTTTAGCCTTTTTTCTGTAAATTACGTGAGTATTTTCTTGACAGAAGAATTGTTCTTAGCGTTTAAATTATGCAAAAAATCCTAAAAAAAACTTAGCGCTGGATTCAGTGAGGTAAAAGGTAGTTTGGAAACCTCCTTTTAGTCACAATGTTAAACCTGTGTCTTGTTTTTCCGATTGTCAGCAGTTCTCCGTGTGACAAATTGACCGAAAGTTGTTTGTCTCCTTTTGCTATGAATAAACTCACTGGATTGACCTTAAATAAATGATTTTTTTTAATGAGCTGCCTCGGGTTTTTATACTTTCCCCCAGAACTACAGCTCAGCAATTGTACCACGGACGGCCATTCAGCCCATTGGCACGCAGCTAGCCCTTTCTTAGAGCTCGCCAACTGCTCACACACTCCGTCTACAACACCCCCATCTCTGTCCTCTCTCCAACAGCCCAACAAACTAATTCCCATTCATCCAAATCCCATTCAAGAGAACCCCTCGATTAGATTCCAGTCTGTAACTCACTCCCGGGTATCTGTTATTCTATATATAAACCACCCCGAACCCCTCGATTAGATTCCAGTCTGTAACTCACTCCCGGGTATCTGTTATTCTGTATATAAACCATCCCGAACCCCTCGATTAGATTCCAGTCTGTAACTCACTCCCGGGTATCTGTTATTCTGTATATAAACCACCCCGAACCCCTCGATTAGATTCCAGTCTGTAACTCACTCCCGGGTATCTGTTATTCTGTATATAAACCACCCCGAACCCCTCGATTAGATTCCAGTCTGTAACTCACTCCCGGGTATCTGTTACTCTGTATATAAACCACCCCGAACCCCTCGATTAGATTCCAGTCTGTAACTCACTCTCGGGTATCTGTTATTCTGTATATAAACCACCCCGAACCCCTCGATTAGATTCCAGTCTGTAACTCACTCCCGGGTATCTGTTACTCTGTATATAAACCATCCCGAACCCCTCGATTAGATTCCAGTCTGTAACTCACTCCCGGGTATCTGTTATTCTGTATATAAACCACCCCGAACCCCTCGATTAGATTCCAGTCTGTAACTCACTCCCGGGTATCTGTTATTCTATATGTAAACCAGCCTGAACCCCTCGATTAGATTCCAGTCTGTAACTCACTCCCCGGTATCTGTTATTCTGTATATAAACCACCCCGAACCCCTCGATTAGATTCCAGTCTGTAACTCACTCCCGGGTATCTGTTATTCTGTATATAAACCATCCCGAACCCCTCGATTAGATTCCAGTCTGTAACTCACTCCCGGGTATCTGTTATTCTGTATATAAACCACCCCGAACCCCTCGATTAGATTCCAGTCTGTAACTCACTCCCGGGTATCTGTTACTCTGTATATAAACCACCCCGAACCCCTCGATTAGATTCCAGTCTGTAACTCACTCCCGGGTATCTGTTACTCTGTATATAAACCATCCCGAACCCCTCGATTAGATTCCAGTCTGTAACTCACTCCCGGGTATCTGTTATTCTGTATATAAACCACCCCGAACCCCTCGATTAGATTCCAGTCTGTAACTCACTCCCGGGTATCTGTTATTCTATATATAAACCAGCCCGAACCCCTCGATTAGATTCCAGTCTGTAACTCACTCCCCGGTATCTGTTATTCTGTATATAAACCATCCCGAACCCCTCGATTAGATTCCAGTCTGTAACTCACTCCCGGGTATCTGTTATTCTGTATATAAACCATCCCGAACCCCTCGATTAGATTCCAGTCTGTAACTCACTCCCGGGTATCTGTTATTCTGTATATAAACCACCCCGAACCCCTCGATTAGATTCCAGTCTGTAACTCACTCCCGGGTATCTGTTACTCTGTATATAAACCACCCCGAACCCCTCGATTAGATTCCAGTCTGTAACTCACTCCCGGGTATCTGTTACTCTGTATATAAACCACCCCGAACCCCTCGATTAGATTCCAGTCTGTAACTCACTCCCGGGTATCTGTTACTCTGTATATAAACCACCCCGAACCCCTCGATTAGATTCCAGTCTGTAACTCACTCCCGGGTATCTGTTACTCTGTATATAAACCACCCCGAACCCCTCGATTAGATTCCAGTCTGTAACTCACTCCCGGGTATCTGTTATTCTGTATATAAATCACCCGAACCCCTCGATTAGATTCCAGTCTGTAACTCACTCCCGGGTATCTGTTATTCTGTATATAAACCACCCCGAACCCCTCGATTAGATTCCAGTCTGTAACTCACTCCCGGGTATCTGTTATTCTGTATATAAATCACCCCGAACCCCTCGATTAGATTCCAGTCTGTAACTCACTCCTGGGTATCTGTTATTCTGTATATAAACCACCCCGAACCCCTCGATTAGATTCCAGTCTGTAACTCACTCCCGGGTATCTGTTATTCTGTATATAAACCACCCCGAACCCCTCGATTAGATTCCAGTCTGTAACTCACTCCCGGGTATCTGTTATTCTATATATAAACCACCCCGAACCCCTCGATTAGATTCCAGTCTGTAACTCACTCCCGGGTATCTGTTATTCTATATATAAACCACCCCGAACCCCTCGATTAGATTCCAGTCTGTAACTCACTCCCGGGTATCTGTTATTCTATATATAAACCACCCCGAGCCCCTCGATTAGATTCCAGTCTGTATCTCACTCCCGGGTATCTGTTATTCTATATATAAACCACCCCGAACCCCTCGATTAGATTCCAGTCTGTAACTCACTCCCGGGTATCTGTTATTCTGTATATAAACCACCCCGAACCCCTCGATTAGATTCCAGTCTGTAACTCACTCCCGGGTATCTGTTATTCTATATATAAACCACCCCGAACCCCTCGATCAGATTCCAGTCTGTAACTCACTCCCGGGTATCTGTTATTCTGTATATAAACCCCCTCGAACCCCTCGATTAGATTCCAGTCTGTAACTCACTCCGGGTATCTGTTATTCCATATATAAACCACCCCGAACCCCTCGATTAGATTCCAGTCTGTAACTCACTCCCGGGTATCTGTTACTCTGTATATAAACCAGCCCGAACCCCTCGATTAGATTCCAGTCTGTAACTCACTCCCGGGTATCTGTTACTCTGTATATAAACCACCCCGAACCCCTCGATTAGATTCCAGTCTGTAACTCACTCTCGGGTATCTGTTATTCTGTATATAAACCACCCCGAACCCCTCGATTAGATTCCAGTCTGTAACTCACTCCCGGGTATCTGTTACTCTGTATATAAACCATCCCGAACCCCTCGATTAGATTCCAGTCTGTAACTCACTCCCGGGTATCTGTTATTCTGTATATAAACCACCCCGAACCCCTCGATTAGATTCCAGTCTGTAACTCACTCCCGGGTATCTGTTATTCTATATGTAAACCAGCCCGAACCCCTCGATTAGATTCCAGTCTGTAACTCACTCCCCGGTATCTGTTATTCTGTATATAAACCACCCCGAACCCCTCGATTAGATTCCAGTCTGTAACTCACTCCCGGTATCTGTTATTCTGTATATAAACCATCCCGAACCCCTCGATTAGATTCCAGTCTGTAACTCACTCCCGGGTATCTGTTATTCTGTATATAAACCACCCCGAACCCCTCGATTAGATTCCAGTCTGTAACTCACTCCCGGGTATCTGTTACTCTGTATATAAACCACCCCGAACCCCTCGATTAGATTCCAGTCTGTAACTCACTCCCGGGTATCTGTTACTCTGTATATAAACCACCCCGAACCCCTCGATTAGATTCCAGTCTGTAACTCACTCTCGGGTATCTGTTATTCTATATATAAACCACCCCGAACCCCTCGATTAGATTCCAGTCTGTAACTCACTCCCGGGTATCTGTTACTCTGTATATAAACCATCCCGAACCCCTCGATTAGATTCCAGTCTGTAACTCACTCCCGGGTATCTGTTATTCTGTATATAAACCACCCCGAACCCCTCGATTAGATTCCAGTCTGTAACTCACTCCCGGGTATCTGTTATTCTATATATAAACCAGCCCGAACCCCTCGATTAGATTCCAGTCTGTAACTCACTCCCCGGTATCTGTTATTCTGTATATAAACCATCCCGAACCCCTCGATTAGATTCCAGTCTGTAACTCACTCCCGGGTATCTGTTATTCTGTATATAAACCATCCCGAACCCCTCGATTAGATTCCAGTCTGTAACTCACTCCCGGGTATCTGTTATTCTGTATATAAACCACCCCGAACCCCTCGATTAGATTCCAGTCTGTAACTCACTCCCGGGTATCTGTTACTCTGTATATAAACCACCCCGAACCCCTCGATTAGATTCCAGTCTGTAACTCACTCCCGGGTATCTGTTACTCTGTATATAAACCACCCCGAACCCCTCGATTAGATTCCAGTCTGTAACTCACTCCCGGGTATCTGTTATTCTGTATATAAACCACCCCGAACCCCTCGATTAGATTCCAGTCTGTAACTCACTCCCGGGTATCTGTTATTCTGTATATAAATCACCCCGAACCCCTCGATTAGATTCCAGTCTGTAACTCACTCCCGGGTATCTGTTATTCTGTATATAAACCACCCCGAACCCCTCGATTAGATTCCAGTCTGTAACTCACTCCCGGGTATCTGTTATTCTGTATATAAATCACCCCGAACCCCTCGATTAGATTCCAGTCTGTAACTCACTCCCGGGTATCTGTTATTCTGTATATAAACCACCCCGAACCCCTCGATTAGATTCCAGTCTGTAACTCACTCCCGGGTATCTGTTATTCTGTATATAAACCACCCCGAACCCCTCGATTAGATTCCAGTCTGTAACTCACTCCCGGGTATCTGTTATTCTATATATAAACCACCCCGAACCCCTCGATTAGATTCCAGTCTGTAACTCACTCCCGGGTATCTGTTATTCTGTATATAAACCACCCCGAACCCTCGATTAGATCGCAAATGGTGTCCGTGTCCCAGAATGGAATACACCAACATCCCCTCCCTACCCCTCTCCACCTCCCTCTCTTCCCCTTGAAGACAAGAATTCAAACCTATTTAACTCAGTGTGACTTGTCCATCAGTCCATGAGGGGGGAGTTGGGGGGGAACGGGGGAGTTGGGAGTGGGGGGGGGAGTGGGGGGATGGGGGGGGCGGGAGGGAAGTTGGGGGACGGAGGGGGGGAACGGGGGATGGAGGGGGCAATGGGGGGGACAGGCAGAGTTGGGGGAAACAGAGGGGGAATGGGGGTGACAAGGAGGGGGGGAATGGAGGGGATGGTGGGGGAGTTGGGGGAAACGGAGAGGGAGTTGGGGGTGACACGGAGGGGGGAATGGGAGGGACTGGGGGGAACGGGGAGAATGGAGGAATTGGGGGACGGGGAGAATGGGGGAGTTGGGCAGAAACGGAGGGGGGGGGAATGGGGGGGAAGTTGAGGGGAGGGGGGAATGGGGGGAAGTTGGGGGGGTGATGGGGGGAGTTGGGGGGGAGGGGGGAAGTTGAGGGAATGGGGGGGACACGGAGGGGGGATGGGGGGTCCGGGGGGGGACACAGAGGGGGGAGTTGGGGGGTCCGGGGGGGATGGGGGTAACTGGGGGGGAAACATGGAATTTAATGTTGGCAAGTGTGAGGTGGTCCACTTTGGTAGGAATAATGGTAGGAAGGACTATTACTTACGTGGCAAAAAACTGCAGCAGGCGACGGTGCAGAGGGACCTCGGGGTCCTTGTGCATGAGTCGCAAAAACCCAGCTTGCAGGTGCAGCAGGTGGTCAGGAAGGCGAATGGGATGCTGGCCTTCATAGCGAGGGGGATTGAATATAAAAGTAGGGAGGTCTTGCTGCAGCTGTATAGGGCATTGGTGAGGCCGCAGCTGGAGTACTGTGTGCAGTTTTGGTCGCCGCACTTACGCAAGGATATTTTGGCCTTGGAGGGAGTGCAGAGGAGGTTTACTAGGCTGATACCGGAGTTGAGGGGGTTGAACTATGAGGAGAGGCTGAATAAACTAGGCTTGTACTCGTTAGAGTTCAGAAGAATGAGGGTAGATCTCATTGAGACG
>NW_027651079.1:5000-25097 GCF_965287045.1 Carcharhinus amblyrhynchos
GCTCCCCGGGGGGAGGCCCGACGGACACCCCGCCTCCCCAGCTGCAGCGAGGGGGGGATGACGAACTCGGGGATCGTGTCCGGGGTCAGCACGTTGGGGTGGGCCTGTCCACCCCTCCCGCTCTCGCCCTCTTGGCCGGCCCTCTCTAGGAACCACATGGACCCCCTCCCGCTGACACGATCCTCGGCCTGGTCTCCGAAACAAGGAACGCCTTCCGGACAGCACCTACAAGACAACAGAACATAAGAACATAAGAAATAGGAGCAGGAGTCGGCCATCTGGCCCTTCGAGCCTGCCCCGCCATTCAATAAGATCATGGCTGATCTGTCGTGGCTCAGTTCCACATTCCCGCCCTCTCCCCATAACCCTTAATCCCCTCTCTTATCAAAAACCCATCAACCCGCGTCTTAAATATATTTAGCGAGGCAGCCTCCACCACTTCAACGGGCAGAGAATTCCAGAGATTCACCACCCTTTGAGTGAAGAAGTTCCTCCTCAACTCCGTTCTAAACCGCCTCCCCTTTATCTTGAGGCTGTGCCCCCTAGTCCTACTGTCCTTTCTGAGCGGGAAGAGCCTCTCCACCTCTATCCTATCCATCCCATTCATCATCTTATACGTCTCAATGAGAGTATGCTTTGCCTGTATAACGCGCAAGAATAATAAATCAAATCTATGTACTCTATGAACAGTATGCTTTGTCTGTATAGCGCGCAAGAAACAATACTTTTCACTGTAATCCAATACACGTGACGATAATAAATCAAATCTATGTACTCTATGAATGGTATGCTTTGTATAGCGCGCAAGAAACAATACTTTTCACTGTATCCCGATACACGTGACAATAATAAATCAAATCTATGTACTCTATGAATGGTATGCTTTGTCTAGCACACAAGAAACAAGACTTTTCACTGTATCCCGATACATGTGACAATAATAAATCAAATCTATGTACTCTATGAATGGTATGCTTTATCTGTATAGCGCACAAGAAACAATACTTTTCACTGCGTCCCAGTGACAATAATAAATCAAATCTATGTACTCTATGAGCAGTATGCTTTGTCTGTATAACACGCAAGAAACAATACTTTTCACTGTCCCAATACACGTGACAATAATAAATCAAATCTATGTACTCTATGAATGGTATGCTTTGTCTGTATAGCGCTCAAGAAACAATACTTTTCACTGTCTCCCAATACCTGTGACGATAATAAATCAAATCAAACAAATAAAACAGCCTCTCGGTGCGTACCTCTGAGCCCCGCCGACAGTGGGGGTGGTGTTTGCTGGATGTGGGGGTGCGGGGGTGGTGGTATCGCTGCCTCTCGCTGGTGCTCAGTGAGGGAGGTGTCGTTGATCCGGTGGGTGGGGGAGAGTCTCGAAGCGGATGTATCTCTGCTTCTCGGTCCTGCTGGAGGGGGGGACAGCGGGGAGGGAGTTGAGGGGGAGGTTGTTGGTTTTCTTTGGGGATTGTAACGGTGGTGGGTGTGTGTGTGGGGGGTGGGGGTGGAGAAAATCGCTGGCTCTCGCTCGGGGGTTTCCCCGCAGCTTTCCCTGTCCGTCTCTGTGGCTCGCTCTCTCTGCCTGCGGGAGCTGTCGCTGCTGTTGCTTTATAGAGGGGGGGGGCTGGAGGGAGGCGTGTGTGTGTCCACGGACACACCTACCGGCTCTCTCCGAGACTGGCGGGAGTGTGGGGAGGGGGGGGGGGAGCCACCCACACGTCCCCAGAGGTGGGTCAGCGAGGGGAGCAGGAAGGGGGGAGGGAGGGGACTATGCGACTCAAGAGAGAGAGGCTGAGGCAGAGAGAGAGAGACGCAGAGAGGAAGGCAGAACACTCAGATTAGCCTGTCTGGGGCTGTCGCTGAAACACAGTGGGGGACAGTGTAAGGAGAGCTTTACTCTGTATCTAACCCCGTGTCCTGGGAGTGTTTGATGGGGGGACAGTGTAGAGGGAGCTTTACTCTGTATCTAACCCCGTGCTGTACCTGTCCTGGGAGTGTTTGATGGGGGGGACAGTGTAGAGGGAGCTTTACTCTGTATCTAACCCCGTGCTGTACCTGTCCTGGGAGTGTTTGATGGGGGGGACAGTGTAGAGGGAGCTTTACTCTGTATCTAACCCCGTGCTGTACCTGTCTTGGGAGTGTTTGATGGGGGGGACAGTGTCGAGGGAGCTTTACTCTGTATCTAACCCCGTGCTGTACCTGTCCTGGGAGTGTTTGATGGGGGACAGTGTAGAGGGAGCTTTACTCTGTATCTAACCCTGTGCTGTACCTGTCCTGGGAGTGTTTGATGCAGGGACAGTGTAGAGGGAGCTTTACTCTGTATCTAACCCCGTGCTGTACCTGTCCTGGGAGTGTTTGATGGGGGGGACAGTGTAGAGGGAGCTTTACTCTGTATCTAACCCCGTGCTGTACCTGTCTTGGGAGTGTTTGATGGGGGGGACAGTGTCGAGGGAGCTTTACTCTGTATCTAACCCCGTGCTGTACCTGTCCTGGGAGTGTTTGATGGGGGACAGTGTAGAGGGAGCTTTACTCTGTATCTAACCCTGTGCTGTACCTGTCCTGGGAGTGTTTGATGCAGGGACAGTGTAGAGGGAGCTTTACTCTGTATCTAACCCGTGCTGTACCTGTCCTGGGAGTGTTTGATGGGGGGACAGTGTAGAGGGAGCTTTACTCTGTATCTAATCCCATGCTGTACCTGTCCTGGGAGTGTTTGATGGGGACAGTGTAGAGGGAGCTTTACTCTGTATCTAACCCCGTGCTGTACCTGTCCTGGGAGTGTTTGATGGGGGGACAGTGTAAGGAGAGCTTTACTCTGTATCTAACCCCGTGCTGTACCTGTCCTGGGAGTGTTTGATGGGGGACAGTGTAGAGGGAGCTTTACTCTGTATCTAACCCCGTGCTGTACCTGTCCTGGGAGTGTTTGATGGGGGGACAGTGTAGAGGGAGCTTTACTCTGTATCTAACCCCGTGCTGTACCTGTCCTGGGAGTGTTTGATGGGGGGGACAGTGTAGAGGGAGCTTTATTCTGTATCTAACCCCGTGCTGTCCCTGTCCTGGGAGTGTTTGATGGGGGGACAGTGTAGAGGGAGCTTTACTCTGTATCTAACCCCGTGCTGTACCTGTCCTGGGAGTGTTTGATGGGGGGACAGTGTAGAGGGAGCTTTACTCTGTATCTAACCCCGTGCTGTACCTGTCCTGGGAGTGTTTGATGGGGGGACAGTGTAGAGGGAGCTTTACTCTGTATCTAACCCCGTGCTGTCCCTGTCCTGGGTTTGTTTGATGGGGGGGACAGTGTAGAGGGAGCTTTACTCTGTATCTAACCCCGTGCTGTACCTGTCCTGGGAGTGTTTGATGGGGGACAGTGTAGAGGGAGCTTTACTCTGTATCTAACCCCGTGCTGTACCTGTCCTGGGAGTGTTTGATGGGGGACAGTGTAGAGGGAGCTTTACTCTGTATCTAACCCCGTGCTGTCCCTGTCCTGGGAGTGTTTGATGGGGGGGACAGTGTAGAGGGAGCTTTACTCTGTATCTAACCCCGTGCTGTACCTGTCCTGGGAGTGTTTGATGGGGGACAGTGTAGAGGGAGCTTTACTCTGTATCTAACCCCGTGCTGTACCTGTCCTGGGAGTGTTTGATGGGGGGACAGTGTAGAGGGAGCTTTACTCTGTATCTAACCCCGTGCTGTACCTGTCCTGGGAGTGTTTGATGGGGGGACAGTGTAGAGGGAGCTTTACTCTGTATCTAACCCCGTGCTGTACCTGTCCTGGGAGTGTTTGATGGGGGGACAGTGTAGAGGGAGCTTTACTCTGTATCTAACCCCGTGCTGTACCTGTCCTGGGAGTGTTTGATGGGGGGGACAGTGTAGAGGGAGCTTTACTCTGTATCTAACCCCATGCTGTACCTGTCCTGGGAGTGTTTGATGGGGGACAGTGTAGAACTATCGAAAATTACAGCTTAGAAACAGGCCTTTTGGCTGTTCCTGTCTGTTTCGAACCATTTTTTTTGCCTAGTCCCACTGACCTGCACTTGAACCATCTCCCTCCACCCCCCTCTCATCCATGTACCTGTCCAAGATTTTCTTAAAAGTGACCCCGCATTTATCCGGCAGCTCATTCCACTCTCCCACCACTCTCTGGGTGAAGAAACCCCCCCCTAATATTCCCTTTAAACTTTTCCCCCTTTAACCCATGCCCTCTGGTTTATTTCCTCCCCCCGAGCCTCAGTGGAAAAAGCCTACTCGCATTCACTATACCAATCTCACCTTATGCACCTCTATCAAATCTCCCCTCATTCTCCAGGGAATAAAGTCCTAACCTATCCAATCTCTCTCTCTGTGACTCAGCTTCCCGGCAAATATCCTTCTCTGCACTCTTTCAACCTCATTTACATCTTTCCTGTAACCAGGTGACCAAAACTCTACACAACACTCTAATTTCAGCCTCACTAATGCCTTATATAACCTCACCCTAACACTTTTATACACGATACTCCGATTTATAATGTACCAAAAGCACTCTTTACGACCCGATCCAGCTGTGACGTCACTTTTAGGGGATTCTGTCCCTGTATTCCCAGATCCCTCTGCCCTCCTGCACTCTTCAGAGTCCCACCATTTACATTCTCCTAACAGGGTTAGATTCAGAAAGAATGTTCCTGATGGTTGGGGGGAGTCCAGAACTGGGGGGGGGGTCAGAGTTTGAGGATAAGGGGTAAACCTTTTAGAACTGAGGGGAGGGGAAATTTCTTCACCTTCTCTCTCTCTCCGTTTCACTCCCTCTCTTTCTCTCCGTCTCACAGTCTCGCCATCTCACTCTCTCTCTCCAACTCCATCTCTATCTCTCCCCATCTATCTCTCTCCCTGTCTCTCTCTCTCTGTCCGTCTCTCTCTCTCTCTGCGTCTCACTCTTTCTCCATCTCTCTCTCTCTCCGTCTCTCTCTCTCACCATCTCACTCTCTCTCTCTCCATCTCCGTCTCTCTCTCTCTCTCTCTGTGTCTCACTCTCTCTCCGTCTCTCTCTCATTCTCCGTCTCTCTCTCTCTTCATCTCTCTCTCTCCATCTCTCTCTCTCCCCATCTCTCTCTTTCCATCTCTCTCTCTCTCCATCTCTCTCTCCCCCTCTCTCTCTCTCTCTCCCCATCTCTCTCTCTCCATCTCTATCTCTCTCTCTCTCCATCTCCGTCTCTCTCTCTCTCTCTGTGTCTCACTCTCTCTCCATCTCTCTCTCCATCTCCGTCTCTCTCTCTCTCTGTGTCTCACTCTCTCTCCATCTCTCTCTCTTTCTCTGTCTCTCTCTCTCTCCATCTCTCTCTCTCTCTCCCCATCTCTCTCTCTCCATCTCGCTCTCTCTCTCCCCATCCCACTCTCTCCATCTCTCTCTCCATCTCCGTCTCTCTCTCTCTCTCTGTGTCTCACTCTCTCTCCATCTCTCTCTCTCTCCATCTCTCTCTCTCTCTCCATCTCTCTCTCTCTCCATCTCTCTCTCCCCCTCCCTCTCTCTCCCCATCTCTCTCTCTCTCTCTCTCTCTCTCCATCTCTCTCTCTCTCCATCTCTCTCTATCTCTCCATCTCTCTCTCTCTCCATCTCTCTCTCTCTCCATCTCTCTCTCTCTCCATCTCTCTTTATCTCTCCATCTCTCTCTCTCTCTCCCTCCCACAGGAAGTAGTCAAGACCAAAACATTGTGTGATTTGGAGATGGAAATTCGATATTGCTCTCGGGGCTAAAGGGATATGGGGGGAAAGGTTGGGTGGGGGGGGGGGGTGCATTGGGATAATGAATGATCAGCCATGATTAGAATGAACGGCGAGGCCGGGGAGATGGGCCGAACGGCCTACCCCCCCCCTCCATTTCAATGAACGTTGACCCAAAATGGTGGCCTCTGCCGCCACCTGGTGTTGCCTTCAGGGACTGCGAGTGACCGGCAGCCCTGGAGACACTGAGGGGAGGGTTGCAGGCGGCGGGGGTCAGTGTGGGGGTGGTGGGGGTAGGTAACCACGGTGGTTAACCCCACCCCCCACCCCACCCCCGACACTCTTTGGGCCGCCAATCAGCACCCTCCACTGGCACGCCATCGGGTGCCGGAGGGCATTCCGCTATAGGGGGCGCTGCGAGCAGGGGAGAGGGTGGGTGAACGCACCCACCTTTGATTGGGGAGTGGGTGGGAGTGAGGTAAAATACCAGCTAGTGTCCCCCCCACCCCGGCTTGCGACACCTCCCCCTCCCCCCACCCCGTTCACATCCCCTCCTCGTCCTCCTCCATGCCGGTGCAGGGCCGTGGGGCCTAGTGTTCAGGCTTCCCGGACCTCCTTGGCAGATACAGTCTCTACCCCCACCTCTCCGTGGCGTCCGTCCCTGAGGGCTGGTGGTGGGGCTGGGGAAGGGGGCAATGAAAATGAGGAATCTGCGATGACAGAGGGTGGGGGGGGACAGCAATAAATCTAATCTATGTACTCTATGAATGGCATGCTTTGTATAGTGCGCAAGAAACAATAATTTTCACTGTATCCCAGTGACAATAATAAATCTATGTACTCTATGAATGGTATGCTTTGTATAGTGCACAAGAAACGATGCTTTTCACTGTATCCCAATACACGTGGCAATAATAAATCTATGTACTCTATGAATGGTATGCTTTGTATAGCGCGCAAGAAACAATAATTTTCACTGTATCCCAGTGACAATAATAAATCGATGTACTCTATGAATGGTATGCTTTGTATAGTGCACAAGAAACGATGCTTTTCACTGTATCCCAATACACGTGGCAATAATAAATCTATGTACTCTATGAATGGTATGCTTTGTCTATATAGCGCGCAAGAAACAATACTTTTCACTGTATCCCAATACACGTGGCAATAATAAATCTATGTACTCTATGAATGGTATGCTTTGTATAGCGCGCAAGAAACAATAATTTTCACTGTACCCCAGTGACAATAATAAATCGATGTACTCTATGAATGGTATGCTTTGTATAGTGCACAAGAAACGATGCTTTTCACTGTATCCCAATACACGTGGCAATAATAAATCTATGTACTCTATGAATGGTATGCTTTGTATAGCGCGCAAGAAACAATAATTTTCACTGTATCCCAGTGACAATAATAAATCGATGTACTCTATGAATGGTATGCTTTGTATAGTGCACAAGAAACGATGCTTTTCACTGTATCCCAATACACGTGGCAATAATAAATCTATGTACTCTATGAATGGTATGCTTTGTATAGCGCGCAAGAAACAATAATTTTCACTGTATCCCAGTGACAATAATAAATCGATGTACTCTATGAATGGTATGCTTTGTCGATATAACGCGCATGAAACAATACTTTTCACTGTATCCCAATACACGTGGCAATAATAAATCTATGTACTCTATGAATGGTATGCTGGAGGGAGGCCACTTGGCCCTAGAGCCAGTCTCTCCCTCGAACGCCACGCGATCCGAAGTCCCTCTCCATCCCAGGAGAGGGCGCGCCTTCCGCTGCCCAATTTGGAGATCTTCCCCTGACGAAGACTCTGAGCGCCTTCGGCGAGGATTTCCCCGTTTGCCGATTGCTGGCGTCGCGTCCCGGCCTTTAACGGACGGGATGAAAAATAAGGAAAGGCTGAGAATCAGGCCAGGTTCCCGTTCCCCCGGGAGATCCCTGCATCGTGGGGAGGCGATAACCGGAACATTGGGTACAGGAGTTGGGGACGTCTTGTTGAAGTTGTACAAGACATTGGTAAGGCCACACTTGTGTACAGTTCGGGTCACCCTATTATAGAAAGGATATTATTAAACTAGAAAGAGTGCAAGAAAAGATTTACTAGGATGCTCCCGGGACTTGATGGATTGGGGAGAGGCTGGGATAGACTGGGACTTTTTTCTCTGGAGGGGTGATCTTATAGAGGTCTATAAAATAACGAGGGGCACAGATCAGTGAGATAGTCAATATCTTTACCCAAAGGTAGGGGAGTCTAAAACTAGAGGGTGTAGGTTTAAGGGGAGAGGGGGAGAGAGACAAAAGAGGGGCAATTTTTTCACCCAGAGGGTGGTGAGTGTCTGGAACGAGCTGCCAGAGGCAGTAGTAGAGGCGGGTACAGTTTTATCGTTTAAAAAGCGTTTAGATGGGTCAGACGGGCGTAGAGGGGTATGGGCCAAATGCGGGCAATTGGGATTCGCTTAGGGGTTTAAAACAAAGAGAGGGCAGCATGGACAAGTTGGGCTGAAGGGCCAGTTCCCTGCTGTAAACCTCTGTCACACGAAGGCTATTTCATCCAGAAATTCCAGCTAATGTTCTGGGGGACCCGGGTTCGAATCCCATCCACGGCAGATGGTGGAATTCAAATTCAATAAAAAATGATCTGGGGTTCAAAGTCAAGTTAAAATTTATTTATCCGTGTCACAAGTCGGCTAACATTAACACCGCAATGAAGTTACTGTGAAAATCCCCCACTCTCCTGTTGGGGGTGACACTGAGGGAGAATTTAGCACAGCCCCGATCCACCCCCGAACCAGCACAGTCTCTGGGAGGAAACCGGAGCACCCGGAGGAAACCCACGCAGACACGGGGAGAATGTGCAGACTCCACACAGACAGTGACCCGAGCTGGGAATCGAACCCGGGTCCCTGGGGCCACGAGACAGCAGTGCTAACCCGTTCTGTCACCCATACAGATGGCTATGAAACCATTGGGGTGTCCAGAGATGTGTAGGTTAGGGGGATTGGCCATGCTAAATTGCCCCTTAGTGTCCAAAGATGTGTAGGTTAGGGTGGATTGGCCGTGCTAAATTGCCCCTTAGTGTCCAAAGATGTGTAGGTTAGGGTGGATTGGCCATGCTAAATTGCCCCTTAGTGTCCAAAGATGTGTAGGTTAGGGTGGATTGGCCGTGCTAAATTGCCCCTTAGTGTCCAAAGATGTGTAGGTTAGGGTGGATTGGCCGTGCTAAATTGTTCCTTAGTGTCCAAAGATGTGTAAGTTAGGGTGGATTGGCCATGCTAAATTGCCCCTTAGTGTCCAAAGATGTGTAGGTTAGGGTGGATTGGCCGTGCTAAATTGCCCCTTAGTGTCCAAAGATGTGTAGGTTAGGGTGGATTGGCCGTGCTAAATTGCCCCTTAGTGTCCAAAGATGTGTAGGTTAGGGTGGATTGGCCATGCTAAATTGTCCCTTAGTGTCCAAAGATGTGTAGGTTAGGGTGGATTGGCCGTGCTAAATTGTCCCTTAGTGTCCAAAGATGTGTAGGTTAGGGGGGATTGGCCGTGCTAAATTGTCCCTTAGTGTCCAAAGATGTGTAGGTTAGGGTGGATTGGCCGTGCTAAATTGTCCCTTAGTGTCCAGAGATGTGCAGGTTAGGGTGGATTGGCCGTGCTAAATTGTCCCTTAGTGTCCAAAGATGTGTAGGTTAGGGTGGATTGGCCGTGCTAAATTGTCCCTTAGTGTCCAGAGATGTGCAGGTTAGGGTGGATTGGCCATGCTAAATTGCCCCTTAGTGTCCAAAGATGTGTAGGTTAGGGTGGATTGGCCATGCTAAATTGTCCCTTAGTGTCCAAAGATGTGTAGGTTAGGGTGGATTGGCCATGCTAAATTGTCCCCTAGTGTCCAAAGATGTGTAGGTTAGGGTGGATTGGCCATGCTAAATTGTCCCTTAGTGTCCAAAGATGTGTAGGTTAGGGTGGATTGGCCATGCTAAATTGTCCCTTAGTGTCCAAAGATGTGTAGGTTAGGGTGGATTGGCCATGCTAAATTGTCCCTTAGTGTCCAAAGATGTGTAGGTTAGGGTGGATTGGCCGTGCTAAATTGCCCCTTAGTGTCCAAAGATATTTGGCCATGAGCCCTTTTGGGGAAGTCCTCCCACTCTTCCAGGCCTGGCGGTGGCGCTGCAGGACCCACCGGAAGTGCGCTCCTCGCGCCGCCCCCGCGCTCGTTGAACTGCGTAGGAGCTTTCATTTCCGGTGTGGCGGCCGCCGTTGCTGACAGGAACTTTCCTCCCGCTTTTCAACAGGGACGGAGAGGGAAGGGACGTAGGGTTACCTCAGCATCTGGGACTTCCACCGAGTGTCCATCCTCCTGGGGGGGGTCACTGGAAGGAGAGAGGAGGGAAGAATGTCCGCCCCGGGCCGAGAGGCGGAGGGCGCCGCGCTGACCTCGCCGCCTCCCGCCGAGGGGAAACCCCCTCCCTCGGCCCTCGAGGAGGGGGAGGCGGGCGAGCCCCCGCCGGCCGAGGGTCGGAGGTCGGACGGGGACGGCCGGTCGGAGAGCCGGGAGTCGGAGCGGGAGGAGGGCTCGAGGGCGGAGGCGCCCGGCTCGCCCTCGCCCGGCGCCCCCTCCTCCAGGCCGGAGACGGCCCGCAGCGACCCGGCCGACACCTTCCACCTGGTCAAGTGGATCGTCTGGAAGGGGGAGCGGACCCCCCTCATCACTCAGAGCGAGAAGGGACCCTGTCCCCTCATCGCCCTCATCAACATCCTCCTCCTACGATGGAAGGTGCGAGGCCCAACCCTCCCTCCCTATCTCTGTCACCCCCTCCACCCTCCCTCCCTATCTCTGTCACCCCCTCCACCCTCCCTCCCTATCTCTGTCACCCCCTCCACCCTCCCTCCCTATCTCTGTCACCCCCTCCACCCTCCCTCCCTATCTCTGTCACCCCCTCCACCCTCCCTCCCTATCTCTGTCACCCCCTCCACCCTCCCTCCCTATCTCTGTCACCCCCTCCACCCTCCCTCCCTATCTCTGTCACCCCCTCCACCCTCCCTCCCTATCTCTGTCACCCCGCTCCACCCTCCCTCCCTATCTCTGTCACTCCCTCCTTCCTCCCTCCCTATCTCTGTCACCCCCTCCACCCTCCCTCCCTATCTCTGTCACCCCCTCCACCCTCCCTCCCTATCTCTGTCACCCCCTCCACCCTCCCTCCCTATCTCTGTCACCCCCTCCACCCCCCTCCCTATCTCTGTAACCCCCTCCACCCTCCCTCCCTATCTCTGTCACCCCCTCCACCCTCCCTCCCTATCTCTGTCACCCCCTCCACCCTCCCTCCCTATCTCTGTCACCCCCTCCACCCTCCCTCCCTATCTCTGTCACCCCCTCCACCCTCCCTCCCTATCTCTGTCACCCCCTCCAGCCCCTCCCTATCTCTGTAACCCCCTCCACCCCCTCCCTATCTCTGTAACCCCCTCCACCCCCTCCCTATCTCTGTAACCCCCTCCACCCCCTCCCTATCTCTGTAACCCCCTCCACCCCCTCCCTATCTCTGTAACCCCCTCCACCCCCCTCCCTATCTCTGTAACCCCCTACACCGCCCTCCCTATCTCTGTAACCCCCTCCACCCCCTCCCTATCTCTGTAACCCCCTCCACCCCCTCCCTATCTCTGTAACCCCCTCCACCCCCTCCCTATCTCTGTAACCCCCTCCACCCCCTCCCTATCTCTGTAACCCCCTCCACCCCCTCCCTATCTCTGTAACCCCCTCCACCCCCTCCCTATCTCTGTAACCCCCTCCACCCCCTCCCTATCTCTGTAACCCCCTCCACCCCCTCCCTATCTCTGTAACCCCCTCCACCCCCTCCCTATCTCTGTAACCCCCTCCACCCCCTCCCTATCTCTGTAACCCCCTCCACCCCCTCCCTATCTCTGTAACCCCCTCCACCCCCTCCCTATCTCTGTAACCCCCTCCACCCCCTCCCTATCTCTGTAACCCCCTCCACCCCCTCCCTATCTCTGTAACCCCCTCCACCCCCTCCCTATCTCTGTAACCCCCTCCACCCCCTCCCTATCTCTGTAACCCCCTCCACCCCCTCCCTATCTCTGTAACCCCCTCCACCCCCTCCCTATCTCTGTAACCCCCTCCACCCCCTCCCTATCTCTGTAACCCCCTCCACCCCCTCCCTATCTCTGTAACCCCCTCCACCCCCTCCCTATCTCTGTAACCCCCTCCACCCCCTCCCTATCTCTGTAACCCCCTCCACCCCCTCCCTATCTCTGTAACCCCCTCCACCCCCTCCCTATCTCTGTAACCCCCTCCACCCCCTCCCTATCTCTGTAACCCCCTCCACCCCCTCCCTATCTCTGTAACCCCCTCCACCCCCTCCCTATCTCTGTAACCCCCTCCACCCCCTCCCTATCTCTGTAACCCCCTCCACCCCCTCCCTATCTCTGTAACCCCCTCCACCCCCCTCCACCCCCCTCCCTATCTCTGTAACCCCCTCCAGCCCCTACACCCCCTCCCTATCTCTGTAACCTCCTCCAGCCCCCTACACCTCCCTCCCTATCTCTGTAACCCTCTCCACCCCCCTCCCTATCTCTGTAACCCCCTCCAGCCCCCTACACCCCCTCCCTATCTCTGTAACCCCCTCCAGCCCCCTACACCCCCTCCCTATCTCTGTAACCACCTCCAGCCCCTACACCCCCCTCCCTATCTCTGTAACCTCCTCCAGCCCCCTACACCCCCTCCCTATCTCTGTCTGATGTTTGATTTTAAGGTGTTGATGAATGTTCTGGAATTTTCTCTCTCCCATTAGGTGAAGCTTCCACCAGAAACAGAGATCATCTCCGTTGAAAAACTGATGACCCTTCTGGGTAAATATCCCCCCTTCCCGTTTCCGTAACTGCCCTGTGGGGAGGGTCGGTGCCGAGGGAGCGCCGCACTGTGGGGAGGGTCAGTGCCGAGGGAGCGCCGCACTGTGGGGAGGGTCAGTGCCGAGGGAGCGCCGCACTGTGGGGAGGGTCGGTGCCGAGGGAGCGCCGCACTGTGGGGAGGGTCGGTGCCAAGGGAGCGCCACACTGTGGGGAGGGTCGGTGCTGAGGGAGTGCCGCACTGTGGGAGGGTCGGTGCCGAGGGAGCGCCGCACTGTGGGAGGGTCGGTGCCGAGGGAGCGCCGCACTGTGGGGAGGGTCGGTGCCGAGGGAGCGCCGCACTGTGGGGAGGGTCGGTGCCGGGGGAAGCGCCGCACTGTGGGGAGGGTCGGTGCCGGGGGAAGCGCCGCACTGTGGGGAGGGTCGGTGCCGGGGGAAGCGCCGCACTGTGGGGAGGGTCGGTGCCGGGGGAAGTGCCGCACTGTGGGGAGGGTCGGTGCTGAGGGAGCGCCGCACTGTGGGAGGGTCGGTGCCGAGGGAGCGCCGCACTGTGGGGAGGGTCGGTGCCGGGGGAAGCGCCGCACTGTGGGGAGGGTCGGTGCTGAGGGAGCGCCGCACTGTGGGGAGGGTCGGTGCCGAGGGAGCGCCGCACTGTGTGGGGAGGGTCCTGTTCCTCGCTAACCCAGGATTTGCGTTCCAGGTGACTCCATTCTCTCTGCCAAACCTCAGGAGGACAAGCAGGGGCTCCAGCTGAACTTTGAGCAGGTATTGGTGCCATATTTAAAGCCCCTTCCCTGCCCTTAATGCCTTTTGCTGCTTGTTTACCCCCTTCCCCATCTGGGGTGGGGCGCTGGGGGGATTACGACACATGCTGTCCCTTCCCTGGTCCCCGAATTGAGGGAGCTGTCCACCCTCCAGCACCCAGAGCCCTGGTCGATTCCCCGCACACTAATCTGTCTCTCAGCATCTCCTCTGTCACAGCGAGACGATCGCTCTGTGTGTGTCCTGGAGAAGTAGCTGCGTACCCGAGCTCGTCAGGGACCTGGCTAATTCCACCCCCTCGGACCTCCCTCCCCCCACCTACCAGGTCTCAGAATGCAGAGGGTCAGGTCACCCCACCCCAGAATAAATCGTATCCCCCCCCACGCACACACAGTGTCACGAGGGGTGATGCACCCTGCTCTCCGCTGGACAAATGGACACCGCTGTGTGACAGAGTGTTGTAGGTGGCACAGGGGGGTCAGCGCTGCTGCCTCACGGTGCCGGAGAGCCGGGTTCGATTCCCGGCCTCGGCTCACTGTCAGTGTGTGCGGAGTCTGCACGTTCTCCCCGTGTCTGCGTGGGTTCCCTTCCAGAGACTGTGAGGGTTCGGGGGTGGGTCGGGCCGTGCGAAATTCTCCCTCGGTGTAACCCGGACAGGAGGGTGGGGGATTTTCACAGTAACTTCATTGCGGTGTTAATGTCAGCCACATTTGTGACACTGATAGATAAATCCATTTAAAAGGGTGTGTTTAACCCCACCCCGTCATTGTTTAGAACCTGCGATGGTCAGGATTATTCACTCTGATTGTGTTTATCTGATTGAGAATCACAACTCACAGGACTTTGTACTCAGAAACCTTTTCTTCTCTCCCTCCCTCTCTCCTTCCTCCCCTCTTTCATTCCCTCTCTCCCTTCCCCCCTGTAGAATATGAGTGATGCGATGTCCATCCTCCCGAAGCTGTCCACAGGTTTCGATGTGAATGTGCGTTTTACGGGAGTCGGGGATTTTGAGTATACTCCGGAATGTATCATCTTCGATATGTTAGACATCCCACTTTACCACGGCTGGCTCATCGATCCCCAGGTTAGTGGGTCGGTGCTGAGGGAGCGCTGCACTGTGGGGAGGGTCGGTGCCGAGGGAGCACCGCACTGTGGGAGGGTCGGTGCCGAGGGAGCACCGCACTGTGGGAGGGTCGGTGCTGAGGGAGTCCCGCACTGTGGGAGGGTCGGTGCTGAGGGAGTCCCGCACTGTGGGAGGGTCGGTGCCGAGGGAGCACCGCACTGTGGGAGGGTCGGTGCTGAGGGAGCTCCGCACTGTGGGGAGGGTCGGTGCTGAGGATTTGATTTATTATTCTCACGTGTTGGGACACAGTGAAAAGTATTGTTTCTTGTGCACTATACAGACAAAGCATACTGTTCATAGAGAAGGAAAGGAGAGGGCGCAGAATGTAGTGTTACAGTCACAGCGAGGGGTGTAGAGAAAGATCAGTTTAATGCGAGGTAGGTCCATTCAAAAGTCTGACAGCAGCAGGGAAGAAGCTGTTCTTGAGTCGGTCGGTACGGGACCTCAGACTTTCGTATTTTTTTCCCCGATGGAAGAAGGTGGAGAGAGAATGTCCGGGGTGTGTGTGGGGGGGGTCCTTGATTATCCCGGCTGCTTTTCCCGAGGCAGCGGGAAGTGTAGACGGAGTCAGTGGATGGGAGGCTGGTTTGCGGACGGCTGTGTCGTTAAAAACGGAGTATTAAACCTTGGCCCCCGGTCTGCCTCCCTGGGGGATGTTTGGGTCTACTGCTGGGTGTGTGTTTCACCAGCAGTTGCTGGGGGTGCGCAGTGGGCTGTGGTGATCTGGGAAGCAGATTCCATGGGTTTTGAGGGGCGAGTTGAGGAGGAGATAGAGAGCAGGGGAAGGGTTTGCCTGCGACGTGGAGTTCAGAGACGACCTCTCGGCCCGTGTCTCTCTGGTTACAGAGGACGCAGTGAGCCCAGTCCCACAACAGCCTCTGACCTCCTCCTCTGTAGAAGTAACACTTTCTTTATCTAACGGGTTGGGGGGTGGGGGGCACGGTGAGGTAGCTCTGCTGCCTCAGAGCGCCGGGGATCCAGGTTCAATTCCCAGCGTGGGTCACTGACTCTGCACTTCTCCCCGTATCTGCGTGGGTTCCCGCGGGTGCCCCAGTTTTCCTCGGAAAGGCGGTGCAGGTTAGGGCCGCCGTGGCGAAATTCTCTCCAAACGGAGCGCGGGCTATTTTTTTTTCCCCACAGTAACTTCACTGCGGTGTCGGGGCACGGATAAGCTGCAGAGCTGGGCCGAGAGGCGGAAAAGTGATTCACTTTGGAAGGAGTGACAGGAATGCAGAGCGCTGGGCTAATGGTTAGATACTCGTAGAGTGTGGGCGAGCAGAGAGAGCTCGGTGTCTGTGTAAATAGACCCCCTGAAAGTTGGCACCCAGGTTGGTCAGGTTGTTAAGAAGTGCGTCAGCGTTTTATTGGCGGAGGGATTAGGTTTCAGAGCCGCGAGGCAGTGTACAAAACTGGTGCGGCCGCACTTGGAGTATTGTGTGAGCATTTAGCACGGCCAATCCACCCTAACCTACACATCTTTGGACACTAAGGGACAATTTAGCATGGCCAATCCCCCTAACCTGTACATCTTTGGACACTAAGGGACAATTTAGCATAGCCAATCCACCCTAACCCGCACATCTTTGGACACTAGGGGACAATTTAGCATGGCCAATCCACCCTAACCTGTACATCTGTGGACACTAAGGGACAATTTAGCATGGCCAATCACCCTAACCTGTACATCTGTGGACACTAAGGGACAATTTAGCATGGCCAATCCACCCTAACCCGCACATCTTTGGACACTAAGGGACAATTTAGCATGGCCAATCCACCCTAACCTACACATCTTTGGACACTAAGGGACAATTTAGCATGGCCAATCCACCCTAACCTACACATCTTTGGTTTAAGATCAGTGGGGGGGGGGTTCAGAGGAGATGTACGAGGCCCATTTTTTACACAGAAGTGTGGAACTCGCTGCCAGGGAGGGGGTGGGAACAGGGACGATAGCGGCATTTAAGGGCAATGAGACAAATGCATGAATAGGATGGGAATGGAAGGAAATGGACCCCGTAAGCGTGTACGGTTTTAGTTTAGGCAGGCACCGTGATCGGCACAGCCTTGGTGGGGTCCAAGATCCCGTTCCTGTGCTGGTTCTATGGTTACCAAAACGTTAAATTTATACCTGGTAGGCTGCTGCTGCCGTTCAAATGCCTATTTCAAATGGTTAAAATTGAAGAATATGTTTTGGTTCAAATATCTGAAGCCTGCTACCAAAGCAAGCCCGTTGTTTTTTGCCTCTGATGCATTGTTTCAGTCTGTGTACTGGATGTGTGTGTGTAGCTTTTGACTCTCCAAGTATAGCAAGTTTCAAACTGAAGCATTTTAAAATTTTTTTTACATAATTTGTCAGCACTAACGTCACAACACTACACCTCCCTCCCTGCAGAGCTGTGAGACTATCCACGCGGTAGGCCGATGCAGCTATAACCAACTGGTGGAGAAGATTATCAGTTCGAAGCACTCCTCAGACAGTGCGCTGGTCAGTGAAGGTGAGAGCGTAAGAGAGCCCGGTGCGGGGGGGTGAGGGGTGTCCCTAGGAACTGGCGTGCTGCCTGTCGTAGCTGATTTCCCCCCCCACCCGACACTCCAGCATTGGGAGCTGCTTCAAATGTGACGCCTACCCCATTTGAATTTCAGGTTGAAACCAGAAGCGATGCCTTCCCTGGTCGAATTTCGCATTGACACCAGCTGCGAGGCCTCACCCGGTCGAATTTCTGGTTCACGCCAGGCGTGAGGGCTCCCCAGTTGAATTTCCAGTTGACATCAGATGCGAGGCCTCCCCAGTCAAATTGCTGGTTCACGCCAATCGTGAGGGCTCCCCCAGTTGATTTTCCAGTTGACATCGGATGCGAGGCCTCCCCCAGTTCAATAGTCCAGAGCCGCCTCAACGGGGCCATGTGTTGCCACTCTGAAGGGGTGTCAGGAGGCCGGGGTTGGGGGGGGGGGGGGGGGCGTAATTGGGGAGGGGGTGTAGGGGAGGGAGAGGGGGGATGCCGGCGATGCTAACACCCCCACCCCTCACACCCCTCCCCTCTCTCTCCCTCTGAGCAGGCCTGGTGGCGGAGCAGTTCCTGGACGCCACAGCGACACAGCTGACCTATCATGGCCTCTGCGAGTTGACGTCTGCGGCCAAGGAGGAGGAACTCTGCGTCTTCTTCCGAAACAACCATTTCAGCACACTCATCAAACACAAGGTACAGAACCCCCACCCCCACCCCCACCCCCCGCCCAGTGAGGGAGTGCCGCACTGTGGGGAGGGTCGGAGGTGAGGGAGCGCCGCACTGTGGGAGGGTGGGTGCCGAGGGAGCGCCGCACTGTGGGGAGGGTTGGTGCCGAGGGCGCCGCACTGTGGGGAGGGTGGGTGCCGAGGGAGCGCCGCACTGTGGGGAGGGTGGGTGCCGAGGGAGCGCCGCACTGTGGGGAGGGTGGGTGCCGAGGGAGCGCCGCACTGTGGGGAGGGTGGGTGCCGAGGGAGCGCCGCACTGTGGGGAGGGTGGGTGCCGAGGGAGCGCCGCACTGTGGGGAGGGTGGGTGCCGAGGGAGCGCCGCACTGTGGGGAGGGTGGGTGCCGAGGGAGCGCCGCACTGTGGGGAGGGTGGGTGCCGAGGGAGCGCCGCACTGTGGGGGAGGGTGGGTGATGATGTGCTGTGTGTGTGTGTGCAGGGCCACCTGTATCTCCTGGTGACAGACCAGGGCTTCCTGTCGGAGCAGAAGGTGGTGTGGGAGAGGTTTGCACAACGTGGAAGGGAGACCGCAACTTCTGCGACTCGGAATTCTGCCTCAGTCACCCCTCAGGGCGCCAGGTCCCATTCACCATCGCACAGGGCCCCCAGGAACAGATCAACCAGGTAAGGCATCACCTCCCCTACACCCCCTCCCTATCTCTGTAACCCCTTCCAGCCCCTGACACCCCCTCCCTATCTCTGTAACCCCTCCAGCCACCCCTACACCCCCTCCCTATCTCTGTAACCCCCTCCAGCCCCCTACACCCCCTCCCTATCTCTGTAACCTCCTCCAGCCCCCTACCCACCTCTCTCTCTCTGTCTGATGTTTGATTTTAAGGTGTTGATGAATGTTCTGGAATTTTCTCTCTCCCATTAGGTGAAGCTTCCACCAGAAACAGAGATCATCTCCGTTGAACAACCGATGACCCTTCTGGGTAAATATCCCCCTTCCCATTTCCGTAACTGCCCTGTGGTAGCGCCGTGCTGGGGAAGCGCCGCACTGTAGGGAGGGTCGGTGCTGAGGGAGCGCCGCACTGTGTGGGGAGGGTCGGTGCTGAGGGAGCGCCGCACTGTGTGGGGAGGGTCGGTGCTGAGGGAGCGCCGCACTGTGTGGGGAGGGTCGGTGCTGAGGGAGCGCCGCACTGTGTGGGGAGGGTCGGTGCTGAGGAGCGCCGCACTGTGTGGGGAGGGTCAGTGCTGAGGGAGCGCCACACTGTGTGGGGAGGGTCCTGTTCCTCGCTAACCAGGATTTGTGTTCCAGGTGACTCCATTCTCTCTGCCAAACCCCGGGAGGACAAGCAGGGGCTCCAACTGAACTTTGAGCAGGTATTGGTGCGGTATTGGTGCCATATTTAAAGCCCCTTCCCTGCCCCTAATGCCTTTTAGCGGCTTATTTACCCCCTTTCCCCATCTGGGGTTGGGCGCTGGGGGGATTACGACAGATGCTGTCCCTTCTCTGGTCCCCGAATTGAGGGAGCCCTCCACCCTCCAGCACCCAGAGCCCTGGTCGATTCCCCGCACACTAATCTGTCTCTCAGCATCTCCTCTGTCACAGCGAGACGATCGCTCTGTGTGTGTCCCTGGAGAAGTAGCTGCGTTCCCGTGCTCGTCAGGGACCTGGCTAATTCCACCCCCTCGGACCTCCCTCCCCCCACCTACAGGTCTCAGAATGCAGAGGGTCAGGTCACCCCACCCCAGAATAAATCGTATCTCCCCCCCCCCCCCCCCCCCCACACACACACGCACACAGTGTCACGAGGGGTGATGCACCCTGCTCTCCGCTGGACAAATGGACACCACTGTGTGACAGAGTGTTGTAGATGGCACAGGGGGTCAGCGCTGCTGCCTCACGGCGCCAGGGGACCCGGGTTCGATTCCCGGCCTCGGGGTCACTGTCAGTGTGTGCGGAGTCTGCACATTCTCCCCGTATCTGCGTGGGTTTCCTCCCAGAGACTGTGAGGGTTAGGGAGGGGATCGGGCCGTACGAAAATTCTCCCTCAGTGTAACCCGGACAGGAGGGTGGGGGATTTTCACAGTAACTTCATTGCGGTGTTAATGTCAGCCACATTTGTGACACTGATAAATAAATCCATTTAAAAAGGGTGTGTTTAACCCCACCCCGTCATTGTTTAGAACCTGCGATGGTCAGGATTATTCTCTCTGATTGTGTTTATCTGATCGAGAATCACAACTCACAGGACTTTGGACTGAGAAACCTTTTTTTCTCTTCCCTCCCTCTCTCTCTCTTCCCCTCCCTCTCTCTCTCTTCCCCTCCCTCTCTCTCTCTTCCCCTCCCTCTCTCTCTCTTCCCCTCCCTCCTCTCTCTTCCCCTCCCTCTCTCTCTCTTCCCCTCCCTCTCTCTCTCTTCCCCTCCCTCTCTCTCTTTCCCCTCCCTCTCTCTCTCT